>NW_008824445.1:947548-950269 GCF_000699105.1 Pygoscelis adeliae
ATTCACAGCATAAGGCTTAAAACAATCTACTAGTATTATGGCTTAATAAAAGAGCAATATTGTATCACAATGTCGGGGTTTGAAGAATATCACTAGAGCTGAAAAGACCCATTGCAACCCAAATAAATAACATTTGGAGGATAAGAATAATTCTTTTGAGAAGAATTTCTCTTCTTCTGAATCTATCATGTATCCACTATGCAAGTGCAGCGCATTCAGCTGACTTCAGTGAGGTTACCCTCGACAGGCACCTGCACCAGGCTATTTAATTAATATTTGCAGTTCTTCCTGCTTTCAATACATACCATGAAGAGTGAAAACAGAGAAGGTGAATTCCTGAAAACACAGGCACAGCTTAAACAGCCAATCTGACTTCAGCTATTCAAAATAAAAGCTGAAAGAACCTCTCTTGGCCCAAAGCTCCAACCCCACACCCTTATGCTCTGGCTCCAGGCAGGGCACTGGGGAGCTGCACTGTCAGTTTTGAGAATGAAATTATATTAGAAATATCTGGAAAAAAAAATCTCTCCCCCATGCAGAAAGGCAACACCAAATACAAAGGATACTAGTTTCTGTCTGTCTGCGGGGTTTATTCTATGAACTTCCCTGTGCTGTTTCTCTGCTTTAGGCCCAGGGCCAGCACACTGCCTCCCCACTCTCCCTGTGTATTCATTCTTTTCCCCTATTCTTGGAATCTTCTATCTGAAACAGACACCGTGCATGTAATGTCTGAAAAGAAGGGGACTTTTAACATCTTGGGACATGCATTTCCTTCAGCTCCTTTGTCTCAGTTATTTAAAGAGGCGAAGAGAATCTGGCAATGCTTGGGATTTGGCAATGTTGGCTAATGTTACCCTTCTTGATTCTGTCTCTGCTAGATGCTTTTCAGAAGCAAAGACAGAAAAAAAAAAAATCACAATTCCGAGGGTTCATCCTTCAGACAGCCCATGTGCTGTGAATCCCACAGACCACCTAAGTTCTCCCTACACAAGCTTTTCCTCCTGCCCATCCATAAAATAAGATCACATTATCATCTAAAGCTCTTATTCCTAGGCAGATTTGAAGGTCACAGCAGCAGCCCTGTTGATTCTAGTACCCAGAAAAAGTTTTAACTTTCCATCCCTTTTACTGTGTGCCTCAAACACACCGATAAGTCTTTTGGGTCTGTTCAGGGTCATGCTGAAAAATAAGCCTATTAATACAGCAGGATTTCAAAATATTTGAAGAGCTAATTCAGCAGAGTTTATATCTCTTGTGTAGACTTCACTGGAGCCAGCATTCTTCACTCTGTATTCAGTCACTCTGAATATCAGTCAGGGCGCTTTACTCAGCCATAAAAGAACTGCAAGCAGAGATGAATCTCATCCTTTCTTCTTTCAGACAGCTAGGAAGCCACCAGCCTCCCATTTTAAACCTAACTACTGAAGACAGCTTAATGAGGCTCAGGGAAGATCACCTTGAATGTTAGCCAACAGCCCATTGTCACAAGAAAAGTTTCTTGCGTCAAAAACTGTATAACCCTTGAATAAATCTCTTTGATTCTGCTTACTCTGGGGCTGTGCTCATTCTTGCTCCTTCAGCTGTCACAGTGGGAGGTGTGAATGTGTGTGGGATGCTTACGGTGAGAAAGACAAGGGTATCATATTAAAATCTTGGTTGTAATCATTAATTTAGGAAAAGCTATAGCGAGTAGTGAAGAACGAAGGGTTTAGAGACAGACTCTTTCATTCATTTGTAAGTCCGTAAGAGAGACAGACAACACCGAATAAGAAGCCCTGCACATGTGCCCGGACACTCAGCTCTCAGCCTGCTGCTAGCTTGTGAAACTTTCCCATGTTTGCTGGTGGGCATCATGTGCACGCCTAAGTATGCACCTTTTCATGGTACCTCCAGTTTGAGAAAGAGCCTATTACAAGAAAAAATTAAGAGCAAATAAAAAACACATAACTGCAAGAAAGTATAGTTTCACATATGCAGGGAATATATTAATATTCCTCATTCCACAATAACAGAGGAATATACCGGAATCTGAATTCTTGAAAAACATTGCCAATGCTGACCTTAAAATGGCCCAGAAATAATTTCAAAGGGTTTAGTATGATTGTTTAAATATACCTTCAGTATTTTTGCCTGCCATTAAACAGATGTTTATTACTAATAACTTCTTATCTCTCAAACATTCACCTGTAAACCAATCTTTATAATTAGGCAACAGGGGTGCTTTGACCACTGCTTAATATGTGGAGCACAGAAGTCTCATCTCTACTTTGAATCCTCTCATCTGGTTGTTGCACTTGCCTGCCATCCTTTCATGTGTAGAAGCTATTTCAGGCAAGGGGAAATCTTGTTGCATGCTCACACAGCACCTAGCACACTGGCATTCAAGTGTAATCAGAATAAACTTTCTGGTCTTGTTATATTAACTGGTCTTGATATGAAAATCATGGCATTAGGGAACATGCAACTGAAAAGCAGTCTGCGTCAGAAAAAATGAGCTTTTTCTTTTTTCTTAACAAACCATGCAAGTTTTCCCTTTTCTCTCGTGGGTTAAGAATGTACTTAGTCAAGAGAAAACATCTGTCCAAATGGTGAGGAAGGAGGAAAAGCCATATGCCTGAATGAACTGCTGCTTAGGAATAAGTAAAGAAAATCTAGAGGGCTGGCTTGGGATTTAGTTCTCTGGAGGGGAAAAAAGGAAAAAATCACTGCAAGCTGTTCATG
>NW_008824445.1:950298-1000659 GCF_000699105.1 Pygoscelis adeliae
GCAATAGAAACATCTGCGGAAGTAATCCTTTTGAATAACAAGCAGCATACACTGGTTTAGGACGAACATCTGTGCAATATGCAATAGAAATATCCACACTGGTGTAAGCAGCTCCCCTTCCCCAGTACTGGCATAGGAAAGAGGTGGGAAGGACACATGACAGCCTGAAAACAGATGAGGGACAGATACTCCATTAAATGGCACAACATACATTTCCTTCTATGTGCCCAGTCTAAAGGTAGTGTTAATAGAGGAAGCTGTAGGCGGGCAAATTACCTGTCAGATGCTAGAGGCTCCTAATGAAGAAAGATTCAAAAAGCATGGGAAAATGCAGCCAATAAAACATCTCTGAATGCAAAATGAATGAGAATGCTTGGCAGAGGTGTGTAGCTCCTCTTTTAGTGTGGAAACAGAAGGCTTGGAAGAGCAGATGGAATATATATACCCCTAGTTTGGTAAATACATACCCCCCCCCCATAATTTAGTTACTCTGCTCCTAGGGTTACAGAATATGATATTCTCAGGGAATTGGTGACTACAATTACTTGCTATAGGTGTATGCTGGAATGCACGGAGATTAATATGGGAATTATAGCTTTATCACTAGACTACAATTGTGGAGACCTTGTTTTAATTGTGCAGCTCACCTGGATTCCCACATCACTCTGAAAGCCGGCTGTTTGTGCGAGTTGTCTAGGCTACCTCCACAAGATGAATGAGACCTCCTAAAGTAAGTAGGATAAATCATCCCCTAGAATTCCCCTTCTCTCTACTGAATGTAGAGGGAGTCTAGCTTATTTAGACCAGAAATCTATTTTTCATGTGTCTAAAGTTACATCAGATAAGCCTCACCATTTTTCTACCTTTTTTCTGAGTATCTGTCAGCAAACTGGGAATAACATTTCCAGTCACACTGTTGCACTACGAAGATATTATCCATTGCTGTTTCAGAGGCAGTCACATGCAATCATACTAACAGCAGCCCTGTAAGAATATAAACAGACACAAAAAAGGCAGAGTTTTGGTTTTTTTTTTTTCATTTGCGGTCTAGGTTTCAACGCTAGTTTTATTTTTTCTATCTAACAAATATTAAAGGTCCACTGTGAACTGCAGTTCTAAAGGGAGTTCTATAGAATATCAAAGGCAATGCTACAAAGCGACTTTTTTATTTGGATGTTTTTGAAAAAACAAAGGGAGAGGATTTTGGTCTACATTCTAATAGCCTCAATTCTGTGAAGTTTGACAGGAGTAGTGCTGAAACACTCTTATCCGTCATGGTCCATTTCTACATTGGGCAGATGAAAAAGTTTGCAGCTTCACAGACGCTGCAGATTAAAGTTGACTGCACTTCTAAATGGAAGTGTTTTATGTCTGAAAATGCAGATTTGACAGAATTGAAGTGCTTCACAAACAGATATCAATCTCTTGAAAACTGTAGATAAAAATTAGTTGAATAAGGTTGAAGCATTTGTTTGTCTTGAAGTATGAAATAAATGTTTTAGATAGCTATGACTTTTAGATTATATGCTGAATGATACCTGTCAAAAAGATACCACTGAAATATGTCAGAAAGACCAAAATTAAATATTTCAGCAAAGATAATTATAAAAGGATCTCTGAGACGTCAAAGAAATTTTGGCACTTTTTTTTTTTTTTCATTTGGAACAAACTCGGAGTAATAGATGACACTTCCTCACGTAGCTCAAATGCCATTTCAGAGCCACTCCATTCAACATATAGGATCATATACCCTGCTGTTATCTATTAGTTGTGCAAGGGTATCAGAGTGAAGACATTACACATTTCAGGGGATCGTTTCCTGTGTTCTTCAGCTGACTCGACGTTCAATTGCATTGTGAGTATGAGCAAGACACAGTACAAGAAAGCCATTCAAAGATGGTGATGATTTGAAGGCGTCTAAGCTTTTGAGTTGGTTGGATTCCTAGGGAATTATTTGTTATTTCACTGCTGCAAATTATTATAGTATTATGCAAGCAATTCTTAATACTACTCTTCCACATTAAATGCCCCACTTCTCAGGTGGTCTTGGCCACCAGGTGCTATTTTGATTTAAAATGTACACAGGAGAGATTGAAATGAGTAGAGTATATTATCTCTGCATGCATTTGTCACTGACAAAATGTATTAATTGCACATGGAAATCAATGCAAAGCAGTGTAGCTTTCAACCAAGTTCCAGAATTAACTACAGGGCCTATCAAATCTGATAATCCTTTATTGAATCAAACACATTGCCAAGGTCACCAAAAATAAGCAGTCTGTGAAATATATCAGAGAATAGTAAATCACACACACAAAACTGTGTTGGTGGATGTGTGCATTGTACTATATATACTTTATAGCACTTGCCATTAAATATATCCACAACTACCACATTGTTATAAATAAGATATATTTTCCATTAGAAATTGGCATTGTTGAGGAAGGAGGGGATGCTCCTGTGGGATTCAAGGAATTAAAGCTCAGTTCTTGGCTTAGTCTCAGAATTTGTGCAAATTACCTCATTTTTCTCTACTTTGGCTCCATATTTGGAACTAACCCCGGATGAAGATATTTACATCCCCTATGGAGCTATTCCACTTGGAGTGTTCTTTGCATTGAATTTCAGGAACTGAATGACATATGTCACCAAAAAGGGCTCTTTTAGTAATGCAACTGTCACCACAGAATGTAAATGATTAACACTGAGTAAAGATTTTGAACACAAACTTTGGATGGCAAGCGATTGCCCGTTAAAGAAAATATCAGGTTGCTCAAATTGAGCATCACTCACACATTTCAATGCAGCACACAGCAATTTAGACAAGCACTGATGGACACTGATGGTGTCATCTGGCTTCTCCCTACACCAGTTTTGACTTAATATTCTCTCCTCTTTGCTGTTTGGCTATTTACTGCAACTTTCTTCCTCTTCTCTTGTATCTTCAGGTAGCTATCACCTTCCTGACTTGAACCCACTGGCAAGACTGAAATTACACGACTACACACATCGCAGAGTGAAAAGGATATTTGCAGACATTGAACAGCAGGTACTGAGGAGCATGCGATACCTTTTCCTCATCCTTTATTCATCCTATCTCTTTGGATTTGTAAGGTCTTTGGGTCTGGGATTGATTTTTGTTCTCCAACAGAAGGGGGGCTAGGGGGAAATGACCTGCTGTTTGCTCGTCCTTAGTCATTTCCACAGTAATGTGATATTAGGACTCATAGGTAGCTGATTATCAAGTCCATACCATACTTAAAACAATGCACAAATTTATTACTTTTAAAACAACGCACAGCTATTCCTTTGGTACTTCTGGCTGTTGCATTCTCAAGAGTTCCTTTGATTTATTAGCCCAGTGTGTTATTAAAATAATGAATTATGTGTTGGTACATTGCATTTAACATAGTATACACAGGGGCAAGTACATCTGCTAGCTATTAATCAAATATTCATTAACAAAGGTTGATTAATAGCATTTTACATATTTACAGCAAGAATGAAAAGCATAATAGAGCTCCACCAAAGTTAAATGATAATAAATTATTAAAATGCATTTATCTGTGCACTGATTAGTGTGCGGGATAGACAGAACGGCAGGTACAGTTTTGTTCATCACACAATACTGTTTACTTATTGAAATAGACAAGGCATTTATTTAATACATTATTTTCAGCTTCTGGGGGAAAAAAAAAAACACCCAAAAAAGCTGTGTACATTTTGAGTCAAATTTAAAGCAAGTTTCCTGACATGAAATTTTCATGTCCGCCCATCTACTGGCTTAAGCTTTCAAATCAGCTGTGTTGTTGATGTGCAGTTTAGAGCCTGACATTTGCACTCCCTGATGCCAAAGTTTGTTGCGACTTTGGGTAATTACTTTAAAGCTGTCCAGTCTTCAGAAGGTACTAGAAGTGGAGATTTGTCAAGTAAGCACCAAAAAGTCTGAGACCTTTTAAATGGATATCAAAGAATTTCTTTCTGTTAGGAGTTGGAATTACAAAATCGTATCCTTATATTTCATACCCGGAGAGAAGGCTAGGAGCATTTTCTTTTTACTGAAGCTGAACTAGTTTGTACAGAGCCAAGCATAATTTTCTTACACAGGCCCAGCTCCTAGCTATGACAATGGGTTAATAATCTGGAGTCTATGCACCCCGCTAAATCCTACTGAAGTCAGTAAGAAATCCTAGCGCTTCCAGGCAGCAGGATTGGTCTCCCTTGTTAATTATTGGCAGTTTCTTTAACTAGACTTCAGAGAAAATCACATTTTTTTCCTAAATTGCCTTTTTATTGATTTTCAACAAAACAGTATCACAGAAAGCAAACATGGACTATAAATGAGAGCTTAAACATGCACTGCACAAACTGTTGATCAGGGGAGAAAAATATAGTATGTTAATAAACCCAGCTAAAAGAATACAAACCAGAAAGTAAACAAACAGATGCAGGAATTACAGGAGTTCAGGGAGAAGAAATTAGGGTTTGCATTAGAGAAAATTACAGTTCAAGGAAAAATATTACAGGAAAAATATTTGCAGCTAGTGTAAATCAATATTGACTCTGTTAATTTACTCCAGCTGAGAATCTGGTCCATGCATACTTATGTCAGTATTTAGAAAAACAACCCATTTGTTCTCGGTGGAAAATAATTCCATATGAAAAAAATCTTTTCCCTGATCACTTATCTAAGAGCTCATTTGCAAATCATTCTACAGAGAGTAAATCACTTATCAATCTTTTCCATAAAACAAAGGCAGAGATAGAGTCTCAGGTTTAATCTACTGTGAGTGGCACTATGTGGCCAAGAAAGCAATTTATAAATAAAAGTGCAATTAAAATGGCCTTCAAAGTTTTGCAGCATAGTCTAAAAAAGCACAAACTTGAGAAATTTAAAATATGAACAGCATGTAAGAATATAAACTGCACATCTCTTACAGATATTTCTCTTTCAGAGTCTTAACTCACTTCCAAGGACACAGCTAGGTAGAAGGCATTTGATGTGTATGACAAGGAGTTACGCTGTGTTTTGTCCCAGTGGTTAAGTCTTTGTATTTGCCTGAGAGTATTGTGATGAGTTGGATGTGGAAAAAAAGTCCATAGGAAACCAGGCTTCATTAGCTTGCTTCCTCACAGAACAACTTGGTTAATTTCTTTGATGACAAATCAGGGTACGTTATAAAATGCAGGGATGGTATACAGGTTGGGGTGTCTGCGCCACTTCACTGGAGAAGATCAGAATTCAAAATGGTCTGGACAGCTAGAGAAATGGACCAAGATCAATAGGATGAAAGTCAATAGACAAGTGCAAAGTACTACATTTAGTAAGGAGAAATCAAATGCACAAGCACAAAATAGGGAATTACTGGCTAGGCAAAAATACTGCAGAAAAGGAGCTGTTTTTCCACAAACTGCATATGTATCAACAACATGTCACTGTTGCCAAAAAAGGCAAATCTCATTCTGGGGTGAATTAAATGGAGTTTTATGCAAGATGTAAGAAGAAGAAACGTCTCTGGAAGTTTTTAAAACTGGTGAAAAAAGCATCTTTTGGGAAAGCTGAGGATACATTTGATCCTGCCTCAGCGTGGGCAAGCAGACAGCAGATCTCATGAGGTGCTTTACAGCCTTAATTACTATGATCTTATGCTCTCAGATGAAACTTAAAAGTATGAAGCCAGACAAAAACAAACATATCAACAATATGTTGACTTGAATTCCTGTTTGCATAGATGGGTACCTGCCCTGCTGTCTGGCTAATAACTTCACCCAGACAGCGATTCAGGAGTTGAGTGAAAATTACATATTATATTCTGTGCTGAGCTCCCCAAGTTCATGAACCTTTCAAGAGAATCTAGACTCATTTAAAGTGCTGCAAGCTATTTGTAATTTTCTTTAGTTTTGATGAGTAGCAGGTTTTCCTGAGTTGTGCTTGGAGTTCATCTGAAGTTAGATTTCAAAAGATAAAATTCTGTGGAAACCCAAACTAATTTTCCAATCAAAGCCACTGTATGTTGTGCAGTTATTTTGAGAAGTGAAAATTATAAGGCCTCTCCTTTCTCCCTTTCCACAAAAAACTCGGAAAACATTAGAAATCTGTCAAATGTCCAAGCAAAAGAGATGCTGTAATCACACCTGGGGATATTAATTGCAGCTCCTGATTGAGCTCTGTGGCTACAATCAAACCAATGCCAGCTCCACCAAGAGTCAAAAGTGAGGAGCTGTGCTTATCTCAGCAAGCAGGAGGTTACAAATATACAATAATTGGAAGAAAAGGTTAATTGACTTACATTTCTCATTAACAACTAAAATTTCTCTTTTTAATAATTGTACTACTTTTCTCCTTCCAATTGCTACAAAGTTGCCCAAAATAGAGGTAATTGTTTTTAATAAAGACAGATTTTAAAAGTTATTTAATTTTTTTAACTAAAAAAGAAACATCTTCCCTAGGTTTTGCTTCCAATTCTGAATCATCAGAGGCCACGTAATAATTTGACCAAGTATCATTATAAACTGAAAGAATTATAGAGTATTCTATCAATAAACCAATATCAGAACAAAGTTTATTAGTTAATTCTCAGAGCTCCCTTCCTTCCGTTCATAATAGCAATCGGAAAGATCACATTGGAGCAGACCTGGCTCAGTTAGAACCAGAATCCAATGGAGACATCACCCTTTCTCTGGTGCCGCTGTAAAAGGGCTGAAGCAATGTGAAGGGACTCTTAACATCTCCGTTCAGGTGCGGGGAGCCTTTCCCTATCATAGCAACTGAAAAAACCTGTGTGTTCCCAGGTATGTGGATGTGGCAGGAGCAGGAGGGGTGTGATGGAGCACAGCAGTACTAATTCCGCAGGCAGCACTGTCACCAGCTGGGGTGGCTGGAGGAGGTGGCATGGGGAGCCCTGGGCCCCTTCATTTTGATGGTTCCTCCCAGCCAGGCCGTCCCACCCTGGCGTGGCCCTCTCCGCTGGACTAACACCAGGGCTTCTGCCCAGTGAACTGGATTAGGAACAGCAGCAGCTGACAAACAGCCTCCCAGAAGAAATGGAGATTTGCTGCAGTGTGTTTTGAAATGAGCCGCAGGGATCAGTAATTATGGAAATTGGTGCTGCCACTGAAAAAATACCTCCAACTATAGCCTCTGCAAACCTCAGTGAATTGAGGAGCTCAGCACAGGTCCCGACCTCCATCTCTAAATCTGTCTCCTTAGCATATACATGCTCTTATCCTCCTTCAAGTTATCAAACAGTTGTGAACACACATGACAATGTGTGCTGGTGTGTTGCAGAGTCATAGAGACAAGCAAGAACATCTCAAAGTGGGCTGCAGTAAAAATACTTAATACTATATTAAAAAAATTTGAAAAAAATAAGCAGAGATGTCATAACTGCTGCTAGTGGTTCCTTAATTATCAACAGAATCCCATAACTTCCATAGCCTGCTGAGTCTTTACAAAGCGCACTCTGAAGTTGAGCAGCTCTCTGTCTCAGTGGCTAGATATGATCACAGTAATCAGTTTTTCCTACCATACGTTATGCTCTGTCATCCGTATACTCATTTTTCCTACACCTGAAATGTTATCAGAAATGTACGGTGTAGTAAAGTTGCTGAAAACCTCTAGAGCTAGTGAGCAGAGCTCCTGCTAGCAGTAAAATTAAGATATTAATTCAGGAAATCTTGACATCAGATGCCAAGGGTGTGAGTTAAAAAACCAAACACCTCAAAGCCTAGCGGAATCCAGGAATGTGCTGGAGATCTGGTTAGTCTGAAATAGCAATGGCAACCACAAACTGCCACTGCTGTGCCCTCTTTCAGGACCTGTGGCATCCAGGTGTCTCCAGGGGAGAGACATCCTCCTCCTCCTCCTTTCTCTCAATGCCAGGCTAAGACCAGGGACTCCCTCACTGCGGGAGAGCCCGGGCTCCCTGCTGCCAGATAGAGCTGTGGCTGCTGGAGAAAGGACTTGTGGTTTCTCTTGAAACAGTGGCTCTCCACTTTTGAAGGGCCATTAATCAGACGAGAAACGGATACAAGGAGTAGCATAGCATTACAAAGAACGGACATTTTGGTGTGACTGCTGTATGATGGAGTTCAGCTGCAGCTCTGTGCATTTGCAGGCTGTAGAATATTCACTCAAGCCAATGTTTTAACTAGAAACAAGCGGAGCAAATAATTTATACAGCATATCTAGCCTCTGCTTCTGAATTGATAAGAATGATTATTGAATGTCCTTTACTTAGAACATCTTCTACTTGCAGTCTTTCTTGATTTAATTTAATATCCCCTGGTTATCAGTTATCCAATCTCTCCACGCTTCCAAACATACTTTTTGTTTTTAAACAGTATGTTTAATCTAAGCAAATATCCATATTCAGACTATATTGATTGGTGCTCATTACGAGCTATCATTGAAGATGTATGAGAGTTCAGATGGAACACTAAACACATATGTATTATTCTAGAATATATTTTCTGACTATTTTGTTATTAGAAATAAGCACCACACTGTGCTGATGATGACAGATTATTTTTTAAATTTAAACTAAAATGGGATTACAATATCTGCTAGAACCTTTTTTGTAACATGAATTGTTCTTTTTCTGTACTCTTAACACAGAATTGTCTTTGTCAGCTTTATCTTAAACTTACAAAAACTAAAAGCAAGTCTTATTTCTGGAAATATACAGCTGTCAATGGTTGAGAGAATATTTTTGATCAAACACCTGCTATCTAAGCTGAAGAACACATACTTGCTCTGAAAGATTTTCTCTAAGTTGGGCATACTAATGTTCCACTATATGACATTTTGTGTGCTGGAATGATTAGAAAAATACAGGAACTGACCACTAACCATTACATTAATCAATGTAAGCAACCATTTTGTTGGTTACAAATCTTACTCTGCTACTCATTAGTACCTAATCATAGCTGGGAACGCAAGCTTTTCAAACCATGTTTCGAGCTCTTATTGACTGACATCTTCTGTATCTGTGGCTGGGAATTAGTAAAAAATCTGGTCGTAGCATGTCTAAGAGCTGTCAGTACTGCAGTGTGCTTTACGTGTGACTAGGGCTGGAGAACATTGGGAAAGAAATGCCAAAGAAGGTATAATAGGATGCGTTTTCATCTGTAATGAATGTGTAGCTCCCTTGTGTGCTAATGGTCTGGTCTGTCTGAAGTATGTCATGAGTTTCGGAGCTCTTGCAACTCTACTGCCTTGAAGTTACTGATACAATGGAAGTTATGTGACTATGTCCATTAGTTGTATAAGCTGCATGCTTAATGGTAAACATTGGTGCCGAGTAACACAAATCACATTCTTGGTTCTAATTGGTTCCAAGTTCCGATTTAAAAAAGACCCCACTATTGGAAAGAGCTTCTATTAACAAGAGCTTTCTGTGACAAAAGGAGTACTATACCATTTAAAAATTTCAGAAGCAGGGAGAAATTTTCCTGCTAATGAAATACATATTTTTCCTCTGTCATATCTCCTACTCCAGGAGCTCAATGCAGCTTAAGGCTACAAATGAATCTCCCTTTAGATACTGTGTTAGCATTGCCATTTTGCTTGCAAAGCAAATCACGTACAGAACCATGACAATCTGGCCCAAGCCAGCATGGAGAATGTATTACTGGTGTACCTCACAATCTTTCATCAACTCATCTTAACAACAGCCCTATGCAGTAAGGATGTCATAGTCTCATTTTACAGATGCAGAACTGATGTGCAACCAAAAGGGTAGAGGTGTACTTAACTGCAGCTCGAAGCTGAGGGTCAGGTTGGGAGCCTAAACACTCCTTACGGTCAGTGGAATAGAAGAGGCTCTTCCTTGGGATCATTGAGTCCTGCAATCGAGTGCTTGGCCTGCAGTAGGACTGCCTTTCTCTTTCCTTTTGCTACTTAGCAAGGTACTCGCAGTTCAGGCATCTCAGCTACATGAGTTGAATCTAGGCATAAACAACGTGCCCAGGGCCATAGAGGAAGGCTGTAGGGAAGACCTGAACCCAAGGTGCTGAAATGCAAGACTAGTGCCTACCGAAGATCAGCTGCCTTCCAGCTCCCCTATGGAGTCTATGGTAAGAAGGAAACAAGGGAAGACATTTGCAGTGCACAGCGGTGCGCCGGTTTTAGAAACTCTATTTGTAATGCTGCTTATTTTTGAGCACCATCTACTGGTATGTTAACTACCTACCCGCCTATGTACCGTACAGCTGTTTCAGAGTACCTCATGGCATATGCTAGTGCCAGAAAGGGAAATGAGAACTCCTCACACCCAGTCTTGATCCTTAATAAAACCACCCATCCTCTTTGTCAGACAGGATTTACCATTACATTTTGTCATGTCTTGCAATAACGTTATTTTAACATATTCAGCTCACCACAGAAACTATTTTGCAGTGACTGTCAAGCTTAAAGTTACTGTCCGTGATTTGCACACAGAATTACTGTGTATCATCCCTTCAAACCATAGAGAGAGGTAACTCGGACTTGTCAAGAACCGTGCATCAAATTCATCCTTAGTGTAACTCAGTGGGAATCCAATGAAGTTTGTACTAGAGATGGATTTGGTCCACTGTCTCTTGATTTTTGATATATTGGGATAAAGACTTGCCAGGGATCCCACTGTGTATGAAATGGCTGCATTTGTCAGTGTTCAGACATCCAGTGAAATACTCCCCAGTGTTTCCTCCATTCCAGAAAGAAACAAAACATATTCAATAATAAAAGCCTAAACCGAATACAAGCAACGGCAAATGCAGAAAATGTGACTTGATCATCACCATAAACTCATCAAATCCTGACAGACCATTTATGGATGGATGACTTCGCTGATAATAGTTTCCTATTCAATTTTCCTTCTTGCATGTAGCTAGACTGGGATGCTCTAAAACTGTCATGATATCCTTTAGCTTTCTAAGCAAGATATAAAAATGATTAGTATTATTTCCAATGGGGTCCTAATCATGCAGGAAATAGAGTGTAATGCTGGGTTGACAGTAATTAATTTTCCAAGATCAAGTTACATCTCCTGTGAATAACACTACAGCCATCACTATCATTGTTTAGAATTGCACAGTATTCGCGAATCGCTTTTCTGAATACCTGCCGCCTTGCTAAGATGTTTGAGGTCAAAAGTAAATTGCAACATCCTCCCTGATTTTCAGTTACACTAAAGATTTTTGCTTTGTTTAATGTTGGCAAAGGTTACATGGTTCTCTTTCTGTAATTGTCTTCTCAAAGCTAGCAAAAAACCCACAGAAGGGTCAACAGAACACACTTCTGTTTCCTTGCTTACGTCAACAAAACCTTATAATGAACCTGTACCGATATCTATCCCCCTACTGCAATGCCCTGTTAGCATTCAAAGCTTCATAAACTATCATAACAACAACAGTGGCACACACATATCCAGAAGATATGTAGGTTAAAATTATACCTTTTAAAGTGTGCATTGGGTTTGGCATTTTTTTTTGAAGAAGAGTTTAACACATCTGGTACAAGGCGTCTTTCAGCCTTACTCTCAACATACATACAAGATGACATATGGCAAAAGTATAATTTCTCTTTTTAAAAAGAGAGTTTTCTTTTTGGATTTCTTAGAAGAAAAAGAACTTCTTTTTTAACCATATGCCTCCTCTGTGTATATATTGGAGTTGGAACTGTGTGATAGCTCAGACGAGAACGAGACATATGTTAAAAGCTGTTCTCTTTTCTCTGTTCAAGAAAATAAAAAGAAATAAATAGCAGTTGCTCCAACAGACACTAAAAACAAAGTAATACCTCACATTGATTACAATAGTAATCAAGTCAGAACCACACTATTCCTCAGTGTGATTATTTGCTTTCTTTTCTAAAATTAAGCAGAGTGGTTGACAGTGTACTGTGTTCTGGTATTGCACAAGCTGTAATATAAAGAGAGCATCAGTTAGACAAGCTAAAGGGATTCAGCAGAAGTGAAGCATGATGAATTAGGGGAAACAATCAATGTAGACATCATTATAGAAGTCATATCAATGATATAAGCAACTTTAAAACATCCATAAAAATCTACAGTGCTGTGAATTAAACAAAAATTACAGAAAAAAAATTCATTAAATGTTGTTTTGAGTGAACCTGTCATTCTTGGTAACATGACTATAATTTCTGATACACTCAACATTTGTTCTTTTCTTCTACAGTAAATACAATCTAGCACAGTACTATACTAAGGATAGTTGCAATAATTGCTGTTTGCCTGAATTAATATTTGAATGATGGTTTAAAGAACACCACCTGTCTGAATACAGGGTGTAGGTCACTATAATTAAATAGCCATTGAAAGGATTAGCAATCCTCCATTACTTATACTTTCCTCTTATAAAGTTGTTCACAATGAAGGACAGATCTGTCCCATCCTGTCCCCTACGTATTAAACCATTCTAATAATGGTATTGGCCACAGTATCTCTGATAGTTTTCTTTTTTTTTTCCTTTCAGAAAATGTTGATGTTTCATAGGGAAATTGTTTTTCCACCAGGTTATGGCCACTGAAAACCACCATGTTCAAGAAATGAATAATCTCTCTTTGCTTGCAGATACAATCTTATACCACTGCACCTTAATTTTCTTGTAAAACATTCAAATTTTCCAGGAAAACACATATTTTTCCACAAAAAAAAAAAAAATCCATTGTAAAAATCAAAACTGGAAGAATGTTACATGGCACTGAAAGACAAGCACTATCCTATCACTTTTTTTACTTAGTGGACATGAAGAAATACAGAAGAAACATGAAGAAAACCAAAAGGTAGACGTAAGTTTTGCAAATTCCCATGGAAAAACTGACTAGCTGTATTACTTGATTCTGAGGTCAATCAATGCTGAACACATGCACTCATCTTTCTTTTACTTGAAACTGTAAATCTGTCCAAATCCGAGGCAAGTTTTGACCTATGAAATAGCCCCCATTATTCCTGCTTGGCAATGCTCAACTGGCAAGTCCTACAGGTCATTTTTTTAACTTTCAGGCTACTGAAATATTTAAGGGTTTTTCCATTAATAAAATCAAAGGGTTTTGGTGGAACTATTCTGCAGGCTTTTTACTATTAGGCAGTTTAAAGAAAGTAGTAAGAGGAAAATCAAAACCCTGTAATGTCTGGAGGGGAAAAGCAAGTGAGGAATAATTCAGAGAAAAGATGAAAAAAAGGGAAGGGAAAATAAAGGAGGTAATGTAAATTTTATTCAGGTTTGTTTTCACAGCTCCTAAGTAATTTCTCCCACTTGTGATCCAAATTATATTGCCTGTGCCCTTAAAAAGCAAATTACCATTTACAGACTTCTTTTCTCTGGCTGTAATCATTTATACACCTTTCATAACTGGCTCTGTCAGTTAAACAACAAAAAATAGTAACAAACTGTATCATCTGTTTCTTCTGTCATTTTCCACTGCCCATTCTCAGTCCTCATCATCCATGTTGAAAAAAAGCTTCTGACACTAGGGTATATCAAAACAACTTCAAATCGTTGTGAAATGTGAAGTCAGAATAATGTTTTTTTCAGCATTTTTTTTTATTAAAAACACTTAATGTGAACCCCCCAAAGATTTTCTGGCAGCTGGCTGATGGCTCTGCATACCTGTCACCTGAGGACAGGAAGGAAAGTGAATGTCACACTCTCACAAGAAGTGGGTGACACGGAGGACTCCAAGCACCCAGCTAATGCTGAATAAAATCTTTCTGTATTGTATAATGAATGCAGAATGATAAGAGTCTAAAGCCTTGCAGATAACAATGGATGAGAGCCTAACAGTTAACTCTAATTTTTCATTTGGGTCCTAAGTTGCTTTTGCTATTGTTTTGCAGAATCATAAAAAATAGACATGTTTAGGAAAGCGTTCCCAGCCTGCACTGCTCAAAAATGTCTAGCAAAATCTGTAAGTCCTGTCTAGGCCAGAGGAAACTGTTTACCAGAAAAAGAACTGCAGCAGTGAGAAATGAGAGGACATAGAGAGATGATTCAGTTGAAGAGTTTCTTAATTAATAAGTTGGTTGCTACCTTCCTACGAGGTGACTTCTTTTCATTTACTTTGACTTGTCAGAAGTCTATTTTATTGCATCGGTTGGATTTCTAACACTGCTCTGATTCACTGCCTATATTAAAGTCAGCAACAAAGAGTTCTGCCATGTCCTAATATAGGCTTAATAATCCTTATTTACACCAAATGGGCACTGAAAGACTCAAATCGTTCATGTTTGTATAGGGTTTCAATATCATCAAGCGAAGCACAGTAGAGAACGTAATAATCAAAGAAATTATTATATGCCACCATTCCAGTATAGGTTGCAATAAGAAATACACAGAAGGGTCTTCACAAAGGCTAATTTTAGGCACAGAAGACTGGTCTCTGTAAGCACTTTCTGTAATCAATAGAAAGAGACAGGCACCTTCAGAGGGCAATTCAGAGCGGGAGCTAATTTAAGCGCTCTGAATTGCACTCTTGAAATCCCCATCTCTCAGTGTTTTATACACTGGAGCCTAGGGAGATATACCTCGAATACTGACACAGAAAGAGCAGAAGAGAAGTAAATCTTCTGTGTTTCGTAAAAGAGTCATGACACTTGTAAACTGAGGGCATGTCAATGCAGCAAAGTAACACAAAGTGCAGCGAGGCCCAATTTAGCCCTGACTTGGACTGGTGAGTCCACAAGGCGCAGGAAGAAGGAGGCATACAGGCCACACAGCCCTTCTGGAAAGGTTTCTCGTCTTTCACCCAGCGCAGGACAAAGCAGCTCTGCGGTTTCAGGATGCAGGCTGAGGCAGGCAGGGCCATCTGAGCTACCCGAGCACGCCGCTCCCCAGCCTGCCCAGCCCTGCGGGCAGCCTCTCCCCACCCGCACACCCAGGCACCCAGCTTCTCCTGCCTCTGATTCCCAAGAGACGTTGTCCTGCCTGACTTTTTTCCTCCTTGTTAGAGACCAGAGTGTCCCCTTGGCTTCGCCAGAAACAGAAAGAAGCAAGAGAGAAAGCAGAAGGGCTGGGAATCCTCCTAGCACGAAACGAAGCTGATTTTGGAACAGGTAAACAGTGAAAGTAGGACACATCAAACACATGCATTACATGAGATGATACCTATTCATGTTTACTTTTAAACAAAAGACTTACTGACAACTTTGAACAAACTTTTTTGTTGTTGATGCACAAAACAGAATAAATACATATTCAAAAACAGTAACAAAGTTATGTGCAAACTCTATTCTTCTTTAAGAGACATCTATTATTTCTGAGTTGTGACAGTAATAAGGCTATTGCATCTTGTCTGCAAGGGCTGTATTCTGTGAAAATCATTTCTGCAGAAACACCACAGTGTATGAGTCAGCAGGTCAAATTCATCCACCACGTAAATCAGTTGGAATAACGGGATTTCCAGCTTTCAAGCCCAAGACAGCTATCTTACAGCCTATCCTTCCGAGCCAGCCTCTCATTTATTCATGCTTGCTATTTGTGAGTGAAGGGCAGCAAATACCGGCACTGTCTCCAAAGCCCCCCAGGGAATGGGATTGGAATCAAAGAGCTGCCTTCTTCCCCGACACACGCTTCCCTGCTCTGGGAAGCAAGTTACTTCATAGCCATGTAACTACCCGTAGGAGAGGAACCGCGGGGAAGAGAAAGGAGCAGAGGCTTTTCCCCATCTTCTGCCATTGCCTGTCTCTGGCTTGCACCAAAGGGGGTAAACGAAGAGCTGTTAATACCTAGCACACAATGGCTACTTGAGCCATCTTCTTCCTACAAACTCTCATGAAGATATTTATTATTTACCTGATGTTAGAACTAGCAGCAGGAAAGAGAAACAGAAGCCGAGTTACCTATAGCAGTCTCAGAAAAAAAACAGAGAGGAAGGAAAGGAAATCAATATGTGCGATTGCTCTTCTCCATCCACTGTAAACGTGTTGGTGAGGGACATGATTCATCTCTGCTGGTGAAAATTGGATTATAAGTGTTGTTGAAGCAGAAAGGGAATTCTGAAAGGAAAATATGTTCCTGCATTCATGGCTGAGCACTCTGCAGAGAGGCTTTTAATTGGGTATATGACAAATCCTGTAATAGAAGAGCAGTCCTGGCTAGAACCTGGAGGAGCAGAAGTCAGCAGTTGTCCTAGTTCCCTGGCATTACACCCTGGACCTCCTTTATGGGGGACTTTACAGTTCTTGGGCTTCTTGTAACTTCCTCCAGTGAATCTTTCAGTGGGAAAGGCACACAGTGCAGAGTACAGGTGGAGCTTTGAAATGCCAGCGCTCCTCTTAAGGCTCCCATCAGAAAGGTACGAGGGAGGCATTAATATAAATGTTTTCCATTTACCTAACTCGTTCCATTCAACAATACAAAACAGCTTTGGAAATACTTTGAAACAAAGACTTACAACGTGCCTGAGAAGTAAGGTAAAGTAGCAAGGACAAGCCAAATGAGGAGAGTTCCTTAACTGACCACAATGATTTTAGCTTTCAATGATTTTAGATTTTTTTCTCAGGGACACCTAAATATAAATGAACCCACACTCTGCAGAGGGGTGGAACTGACAGATTTAGTTACAGTGCTTGTCCTGTATTCT
This sequence comes from Pygoscelis adeliae, assembly GCF_000699105.1. Taxonomy (NCBI): domain Eukaryota; kingdom Metazoa; phylum Chordata; class Aves; order Sphenisciformes; family Spheniscidae; genus Pygoscelis; species Pygoscelis adeliae. The sequence continues at coordinate 966,884 of NW_008824445.1, forward strand.
TCTTATTTAATGGGTAGAACAGGCAAGCCAGGTTTTATTTAGGTAATTAAGCCCAAGGACAGGAAAGAAATGTCAGAAAATCTATTTCTTGTCGCATTCAGAGAAGACAATGACTAGTTAGACAATTAAGCAACCTCATCACATGCAATGCGAGCATTTCACTGTGTTTCGTTTGTCATCTCTGCCGTTGACTTACTGTATGATCTTGAGCAAGTAACTACTAGTCCAGTTTGCCTTTCCGTAGCACAGGGTCAGACATCATTCACCTACAGCACTGAAAAGAAACTGCACTGATGGCAGTTACACTTCCAGCAGTCACGGAGGAGCCCTTAAAAACCTCCCTAAATGGCTCTTTCTCAAGACTGCTAAAGAACTGCCCTTTTCGCAATCCAGTGCAAACCAAGCAAAACTTGAAACCATTAAAAATTAGGGTTTCAGCTTGTTCTTCTCAGGCAATCAGCAGGTAGCAGAGTTTTACCTTGCACAGGCTCCAGAGGGCAGGTAGGAGCCCCTGGGACACCAGGGCTGCAAGGAGAATAAGCCAGGCCGTTCTTTCCAAGGAGAAAGCAGCAGCTGCATTGTCACTGTTGTCATGGAAGTTTTTCCCATTCTGAACTAGTCTAGACAAAAATAAATTTTCAGCAGCTCTACATAGTCATAATAATCAATATTTAAAGGCTTGTGGAACATTATAACAACGGGGGTTGATTTTAGTCCCTGAAAACTAGAGGTAACCTGATTTAATAAGGGAATGCAGCAGCAACCATGCTACTGAGCCATTGTGGCTAATTCTAAAGACCCCATAGTGATAAAAGAACAATAATGACAGGACTAATAAAAACAAAATCAGTGAGGGTTTAATCATCGGCAGAAGAACGTGAATTGAGTGTTAGAAAACATCTTCTGTTTAGGGTTAAGCTGTTACACATACTGAAGCATAATTTGCTGTCACTGTTTTATTGTCATGCAATATATATTGTAGAGTAATCATTTTAATCTGCATGCAAATTATTAATTAGTGAAATAATAATTTAGCCCAGAGTGAAAGCACAGGCAGGATGAGGAAGCAGCTGCCTATTTCTCCGACCTTTTCCATTTCAAAAGCTATTCCATAATGACCCAGCTGCTGTTCAGGGACATATGATACAATTTTAATGTTAACTTTGTTGTAAAAAAATCTGTATTATGAGTAAGGCTGCATTATGAGTATGTACTTACAAAGATTTAGATGCATATATATTATTTGTGCCAGGCTAATAAACTATACTTCACCATTAATTTTAATGGACATCTACTGCTGAAAAGTGGCTTTCACTCACCAGTCAAACTTCCTTGCAAGGCTAGTCTACAGTGCAAGCGGGCATGCCAGAGCCTGCCGAATCAGTCACGGTAAGAAACCCAGGTCAAACGGAACAGCGGAAGTTTCATGTGCCCTTGGGAACCATCTGGTATCTTACTGGTAGAGTTACCTGCTGGGCGCTCTTTGCCCTCCCTTGGGCCAAACTCCAAAGTGCTTCAGTAAAGAGCTGGCCATTGTAATTGCTGATTCTATCCACTAAAACCTGACATGACTACCCCAGTGTCTGATGGCCGCAACCTGCAAAGTTGCATTGTTTATATAAAGGCCAGATTCCTATTAAACGTAATGAAATCTCTGTCTTTAAATCCCTTCCACCGAATGAGAAAACTTTTGTTTTCTTAAATGGGAGGAGATATTTATGGGACCCTTTGCCTGTGGACTCCGGGGAACTCTCATTTGGGGCTCTCTACTCTGTGTATTAGCAAAGCTGATTCTTCCCCTTTCCTTTCCCACTCAGTATAAAGGAAGCATTTAAGAAGTACCCTCCCAAGAAAGATGTGCTGGTTCACAAAACTGATAATGAAATATTAATGAAATATATTATATCTCCTTCTACTTTAGTTCGAATCTAAACCAGAGTGCCCCAAAACTAAAACCATGACTAACTAGTCGCTTTTCTCTTTTTCTGATTTTCATTAGGGAAGTTGTGAGTCAACGTGTCATGGTGGCATCCGGAAGATGGCATGAAAAATTAATTTAATGCAGAACCCCAAATGCCACTGTCTAAGCACAAGGCAATTTTTCTGGCAATTCCTTTCACGGAAGCAGCTTGCAAGTAAAGACTGCATGCACAGCGCAACTTGCAACATCAGCTACTCTTAAAGTTTTCTTATTCGACCACACCTAAGTGAAGTTATACGTTCAAATTCAAAGGTGACACTGCACAGCCAAACCTGTCCTTTGGTACTCCACTGTGTTTCTTAGACTTCCCCCCTTGCAGTAAACCTCATTCAAATCAAGACAGACAGGTGTGGACAGTTATAAGCAGCAAGGTAATTAAGGGATTTGCTGACTTTAGTGAAAGCAAAATGAAATGAAAACTGAATATGAATATATTTGGGAAAATCAATGCAAGATATGCAGTGGGGTTTAAAAAGGCTTAAAGAAAGGATTTCCAAAGCTTGCGGTGTCTTAGAAAGCTTTCGTTTTTATCTGATTCAATACTATTACTTATTTTTATGGGGAGAAAAAAGTGATCTCGGCGATTGTTGCTGTATCTCAAATCTGGAATTTCCGAGAAATGTATTTTGACTTCCAAGAAGCCAGTCTGTTCCATCGCTGGGAATTGTGCCTGGCTAGTACTTAGTAATAAGACTTCTTTTAAACTGCATGTTCCAAAAGAGAGAAGATTTGTAGAAGGCTTAGATGAAAAAATACCAAGTTTCTTGAGACCTCCTATATTGTACATTTTGTGAATATGCCTTCCATCAAAAGCTTTTTTCTTCATCCAAGTAGGCTGAGATTATGAGGGCTCTAGATATCTTTGAAAACTGCAGCGCACACCTACGCTCAGCCAGCACTTTTCTAATTATATCAAGGAGGTCTTTGAATTATTGCTGGTTAAACTCTATATAAACACCTCTGAACAGAGGTGATCAGGGACTGGACTCCACCTTCATTAGACAACCTGCACAAAGCAACCGATTTTTGACAGTCTGAAAATAAAAGCATTACTTTCCTTGGTAAGGGAGACTTATTAAGAGACAACAGAGCTTTCCTGGTTCAGGGCAGTACAGCAGCAATTGAGGGGGAGAAGGTCTGAAAGTTGTTAACATCAGAAGTTTGGTTTTAACCTGTATGAAATAATAAGATGGTCTCACACCACTGCCTGGAGCGTAAGTGTCCAGGAAAACAAGATGCCTTGGAAGCTGCTCTCTTTCTTCAGAGTAAAGCAATGATTTTCATAATCGAGCCCTAAAAATCCTACTCCACAGGACTGCCATTAATTCAAAGTAGAGTCTTTTCTGTATTCAAAGAGCTCATCTAAAAATAAAACCACAACAGAGTATGTCTTATTCTGTTCAACTTTCTGTAATTTATTAAAGTTTAATGAGCTTTTGGCTTTCCACACACTCATATATGGGTGGGAATTAACCCTGCCTTGTTGGAGAATGCCACTTGATTCAACACATTTGTCTTTGAACATGATTATCAGAGCAGCTCACATTTTAAGGAAAGCATAGGTGGGCTCTTGAAGCATATATTATACAACTGAGTTCTGCCCAGAAAAATACTCCAGCATAACATCAGCAATCTATGACTCAGTGTGCCTAGCTATTTTTGTGCGCAGACTTCAATGAATATGGATCATACAAAGTGGATGCTCGCTCTGATCCAATACAGTCATGACTGTCTTTCTGCCAGTCTTCTGCTTGCTTTCCTCCAGCATACAAATACATTCATCACTTGGATTTATGCCTTGTCAGCTGGTTGCCCACCTTTCACAGTAAGCTTATAACGTCTTTTGAGTTCAGTGATATTCACTCTTTTATGGTTCATTTCACTCCTAGGTGATACTGTCTGAGCCTTGATTGCCTGCTTCCAGTGAGCTCCCAGTACAGTAGTTTCTGTTACACACTGCCCAACACCCCCAGTAATTGCAGTGGGTTTTGAGAGCACCCACTGAAATACAACGCTGTTTTGTAGCGGAGCGTGCTTTCCTTCCCTGCAGGCTTGCACTTCTGAGGCTGACCTCTGCGAGAGCAGCTGTCAGCTCCGTGCCCTCCCCGTCGGTTCCCCACTGGAAAGCAACGCAGAGATGACCATGGCTGGGAGTGTATCGATCAGGAGTGGCACTTATACACGTCAGAACACTACGCAGGACACTGGACCTTATGCTATGACACAAGCACAGTGAAACTGCTAGATACAAGCTCTTTAGAAGAGCATAAACTACTCTAAACCCCCGTATTTAAAATTTATAGACAAAACAGTTCATGTAATTGTCATACTTAAAAATTAGCAAAACTCCATTAACGTTCCCCTAACTTATCGGGAAAGTAGATGGAATATTTGAACACATCTGAATATCTGACAGCTAAGTGCTATAGATCATGCATGCACCTTTCTAAGCCATACATAAATTCCTCTACTGTTTCAAACAAGAAGATAAATAAGCTATACCATCAGAATTATTTTTTTTTGGCAATTCTCCTTGCTTAGGATGATGTGTAGACAGAGCTTCTTCATCTACAGAATTTTAAGAAGGGTTTCAAACAAAGGACCACATCAGCCAAATACTCTTTATGCAGAGCTTCTAGCGGCTCCTTTCTGAGTTCGAGTGCATTGTTGCTGCTGCACTGTGATGTTCAAATATGGTTTGGGGGGCATCATGGACCAGTGGCTTCAATAACGTTAGAATTTAATTTTCTGGATAGGCATAGAAGGTATAGAAATGTCATTCACTGCTGAAATATGTCCACACGTAAGAAGAAACACCAAAATACTCCTACAATTTAGGTCAAATAAGACCATACTTCCCGAAAATATGATCAGACATCCATATATGTCTTTACTTTCAGGCCATGGCTATGCTGTTTAGCTACCTACCATGAAGTGGTATGAGCAAATGGAAGTGGTGCTGGTGCAAGGCATCTGAGCAAAGACACACAGAGCTTTGAATCCTGCAACATGGAGTATCTGAAATTATCTATCCCCTGAAATAAGCTGCAGTTTGCATTCAACTAAGAACAGAAAACGGCTATAGAAAGAAGGTGAACAATTTGAAGAGAATATATCATGAAAGAGGAGTGTTAAATGTGCAAAACCATGATTAAAATAAAAATAAAAATACAGTGTTCTTACTGACCCAGAAAAGGATGTTGGTCCACTGGCTGAACTAATGTAAGTATAGCAGTCTCTCATTTAGATACATACTTATATATCCAAATCTACAGAAAATCCTCTCAGCTGAGTCTGTAATACACATCCATGTGCCCTTTAGAGAGACATGGAGCCAAAACTCTACGTTACTTTATTTTCCTGTAAAACAAAAGAAACCCACCTAGTTATGATTCTGTCCAGGAGCTGGATTAAACTAGAACACAGGCAGCTGAAATGGATTCAGAGAAGAAGAAAAGAAAAAAAACCCAACCCAAACCAAACAATCAGCCATGTAAAGTTTCTGACTGGTTTTAAATTTTCAGACCACATCCCATTCCTCTGCTGACCCCTTTTTGCTGCGCTACAGTGGCTGAACTCTACAACGTGGCAAAGCCAATCTCAGTGGTGCAAACTGGCCCCGCAGATTGCAAACCATAATCCTCCTGAAACAGCAAGGGCTGGAACCATCCTGAAAGGGGAAAAGATGGTATTTTCCCATTTCTTTCTCTGCACTTTTTATGCTTTCAGCAAATTATTCTTTGCCTCTTCATTTCACAAATTAGTGCATACAAGAACACACTGGCAAAGTTGCCCTCCCAGGCAACCGTATTGTTGGAAACCACTAAGGTTTCCTCAAAATAACTACATGGACAGCTGTTCTGAAAGCTGCAGAAAAAGAATTCTACTTGGGAAGCTGAAAAGGTTTAAGCCGCTGAGAAAATGAGGACCCAAGCTGATATAAAGATTTAGGGGCTATTGTTTTTAATCTCTCTCTCTCTGTCTCCCCAATGAATGCTTCTTCCTACACTGAGTTGCCATAGTTTCAGATTTCTGTGTTCCCTGGCTGCTGGTTACTAGGACATTTTTATATGCCCTGATGATTTTATGATGTGTACAGTGTCTGAATTTGTTTTCACACTGTATATGGCATCACACCTTACATACTAAAACAGCTGTAATTATTCTTTACTCTTAAAATAATCTCTTTTGGGTGTTCTTTTCCAACTTGAAACCTAAAAAAAATTATTTCAAGTTCGTTTTTGTTTAGTTCAACATCTAGCTTTCAAAAATCTCTTTGAAAACTATGGCTTAAAGAAAGAAGGAATTAAACTTATGTTATCAGAGTTTTCTCCGGTGCTGCATACTAGAGGGAGCTAGTACTTAATGCAAGTACGGACAGTCCTGTGCTCTCAGTGGGAAAAAAGCTACAGGGAGCTCTGGAGTAAAACTTCTTTTCCTGTTATTAATCCAGATGATCTGCACAGATGTTTAATTACTGGGTTTTTTTTTTCCTTTTTACAGATAAACCGTGTGTTACAAGCACGAAACTAATGACAGATATTTATGGTTTATACGATTGTTAGCAACTCCACTCTTGAAGGTATTAAAACACAGCATTTGAAACTCTCTAACCTCTTTTCTTTTTAGCATCTTCCACATTTGGATTGACACGCTAAATTGGATTCTGTTACAGTACGTTTGCTTCTGTCTCTCCTTTCCCCAGATCTACATGTCTCTCTACAATAATCCTTGCCTCTTCATTGTATCCCAAACAAATTATTCTTTCCAAGTCTCTTTTTCCAGATTGCCAGTCCTCCTTTCTTCATGTCTGGCCTTGGCAAGATGTCTTTGCACTTCTTGCCCAATAAGGCCAGGTTTTAGCTTTATCTCTGCCTCATTTATTTTGCAGCTGCTTTGTTCTTGTGCCCAGGCTATTTAGCAACACGTCCTGTGGAAACGTAAAAAATCCCCCCCGACAACCAAACATCTAGTCCCCATAATGTATTTGAATCACATGCCAATGCTGCTGCTTGAATTAGATTTCCAGGCATTTTCACTAATTTATTCCATCCCCTAAGAAAAAAACAAACCAAACCAAAAAGACATGGCTTTTAAAAGTTTGGACTGGAAGCACTTGGCTTCATAGAGCTAAGCACCGTTACTGATATTCAAGAATGCTGCAGCGAGCAGCAACTGGTCTGTCTGCAAGCAGGATGTGGTCCACTGCAAAATGTTTATTCCTAATCTTTTTTTTTCCTGCAGGTTAACATTATCCATCAGCCACTCCTTCTAGGTGCAGAACTATGCTATACCTTGATAAAAGATCTCAAGACAGCATTCTGACGAAGGCAGTCCTGCTGTTTTAATGGATTGTTTCTATATCCATTGGTCCACAATTCTTCATGCCACGATCTCAAGCAGCACCGCTAAGAGATAGGGAATTGTATTATATTAGACTGCAAGAGAATGTTCCTTTCTGTTGGCTTTGCTGCTTGTGATTGCAGTGTGAGAGTGGAATACTCAAACACGCAGAGGTACATTTAAATCTCCAGGGCAGAAGCCTTTTTGCTTGACTGATAAAGGAAAAGTGAACAGTTGTTGAATTACATTAATACTGGTTTTATTTATCTATCATTTTGTGGATTTGGGTTTATTTTTTAACTGGCTGCCTATAGGAACTGCTGATGCCTTCCCTTGATATCACAGTCAGTAGTCGCTGTTCTCTTTGGAAATAGATAACTGGTTGGCCATTACTGTATGCACAATTTCATCTTTTTACACACAGGATTCGTCACTAATAGAAAATTCTTAAGGGCCACTAACCAGTTGTATGAAGATAAATTACCTCTGCTTAGTATCAATGTGAATGCCACTCTTTCTACAGCCTGATGTCACAAGTTTACCCCTGAATTGTGTGATTGAGATCTGTATAGTGAAGGATACCGCAGGATGGTAAAGGAAGGCATTGTATGTTTATAAAGACTGATTTTACTCCAGAGATAAATCTGCAGTGCATCACTGCCTTATTATATCCTTTCCTTACAAATGGAAATTATTGAATTTCTTTTGCCTCATTTAATTCTTTTTAATCCCTTTTCTTTTTTGCCTTCTGGTGATTACTTTTGCTTACTAATTGTCCAAGGCTGACACCCAATGGGTAGCATTATACTCTAATGCTCACAAAGCTATATCCACTTCCAAATGACTGCTATTGAAGGAAACCTCAATTATGGCAAAATATTTTTCTTTTCTCCTTCTGTGATGCTGACAGGCCTAGGGCATTAACTTGGCTTATTTTATGGGAAGCGATAACTGAATTAAGATTTGCTTGCTTTGAACTATTTTGTAGAATTTCGAGACAGGCGGGTATACATCCCAATCACACACAAAATAACTTATAACTGTCAAACACTTAGACTCAGTGTAAATCTGGAGTTCTATGGTCTGATCCCACATGGAGTACTCTATTCCTGTGAATTTATGTGCACCCAGCTACAAGCAGCTCCATATAAGACTACTTGTATGAAGAGAGTCATCCGTGGGAATATGTATTTCTACCACTGTCCCTAGGTAATTCTGATTTAGCTGGTATATCAGCTCAGGATTTCAGCCATCACGTGTTAACCTGCTACATACGAAGCATAAAGCACGGCCACAGTGAATGCATTTCTTTGTACTATACCTTGCTTCAAGCCCATCAAAGCAACACATTTAGATGGATCACGCTGAGAACTCAGTTTGTTTGTGAATTTGACCATGAACTGCAAAACCTAAATGTGCACCACCTAAATAAACACAAGTAGAATAGGGAAGCCCACTTACAAAATACATGGATTATTATCTTCTTAAAAGCACGGCAAGTGCATTATGCAGCAGACTTGATGGCAAAGTCTGAATGTGAGATAAAGTACAGGAACCTAAAAAATGTTATTAATGCAATTAATTAGTTTTTGTTTCTTTGTGCAGTGTTTGAAAAAACAGACAGAACTTTAATATAAAAGAGATCCTTGAGGAGACAAATTAATCAGCATTATGATACACCAAGTGATTAAGATAAAACACAGGGAGGCATAATGAGAATGTCAGCATTAGTGAAGTCAAAATATCTCAGCTCAACTCAAAATGTTATTACAAGTGTTAAAATACAAACTGTATTTTATTTCAAGGACTTACAGTCCAGATCCAAATATCTTAAAAAGATTTGGTTTTCTTCTCCCACTTGCGTTGTTTATTTCCAAAAATTTTCCTGTGCTCAGAAATTAAGAGTTTCCTCCTGATAAACAGCCAGACAAATGAAGGTCTGATACACGACCCGTTGAAGTCAAATGGCAGCTTATCTTTGACTTCTGTGAGGTGCTTTATCAGATGTTAAAAGCTGAATTCAGAAAAGCCACGGAATTTCATAAAAACCAAAGGGGATTCAAATACGTTACTACTTCATTGAATAGAAACGCTGTGCTGTCAGGGACCAAAACTTCAAGTAGCCAAAGCCTTAGCCACATTTTGCTCTAAACCTGAAAACCGAGGTACCAAGTCCTTTCTCTGGGATGAATTCTTCTAAAAGCCAATGGAGGCTTCCTTCAACATGGCCAGCCAAAGCTGGGAAAAGACTTTTTGCTAAAGAATGTGAGAGTCATGAATGTTGGCTAATTTTTTTTACCATAATATGGCAACAGAATATGGAAACTCCTGAGGACTCCAAGTCCTGAAGTCAACAGATCCAAGTCCTCAACAACACTTGCTGAAAAAAGCGGTCAATATAGTCACTGAGAGTTTGCCTGGATAACAGCACTAGAAAACACAGAAAGCCCAAACACATTTCCAGACTGTGACTCATACAGCACTATTCAAATCAGTAAAACCTTTATTATCTTGGTCAGCAATTCCTAGATCAAGGGGTGGATTGCAAGGTATGTATGTGAGGGTATCTCAGAAGCCCAGCCCTTTCTGAAACGTTGAACCGTAACTGCAGTCAGGGTTTTGCATCTCTGGCCAGGTTGTGCATATAAAAAACATCGACGGACAGAGAGAAACTGCTGTAGAACATACTACAGAGTATCTTTCATTAAGCAAGCAAGGCCAGAGGGACAGATATAACCCTATTTGTGCACCTAAACCAAACAATGCACTCGGATATCTTTCTTCATTATGGGAAAGTACACACACAGTAAGTTTTTGGAACCCCAGAGAAAAAGTTAAACATAGTTACATAGATAAGTATCTAAGTAGATATATTATTTTAATGGAGGGGGGGCAGGAAGCTAATCTCCACACTTAGGCTGAGCCTTGCAGGTGTTGATTTTCATTAAACCACTTTGATGTTATTGATGTTCTCACCCAAACAATACTGAACATTTGGCTTCTGCATAAATGGCAGAAGCCACAGTAGATTAAGCACCAGGCTATTGCCTGCCTTTGGAAAATTGCCATGTAATAGCAAAGGAGCAAAGCACTGAAGCAGCAGCCTTCTTAAAGAGTCTGATAACAGAGGAGGGCTTCTCATAAAACATCTTTTTAACCTGAACACCCAGGTGGGAGAACTGCCATGTGATACCATTCTGACCTTTACTGCCAAATACGAATGATCTCCACAGAGTACTAATCTGTTCACAATAGTTGTTGCTTTTTTTAACAAATGGGTTGTTTGGTTTTTTTAAATTACTAATGCTTTATTCTTTCATCTGTTGCCTTTGAAAGTTTGTCTTTGTTTTTGTTATTCAGGGGTTTCCCTCTAAAACGGCAAAGGAAAGATGATTCAACTGTATTAATATAGGTGTCAGTCAAACTCAAAGATATGAGACTGGATCCTACTCTGTATAAATCAATTTCTTCTTGGATACCATTGGAGTTAGAGATTTATGCTAGTAGAGAATTTTGCCCTACAAATAAAGCAAAACTACCCAAAGCTTTTCTGCCATCCACTAACTGAGCCACTATTGACTATCAAAAAGGTTCTCACATCTTTTAATGGCAGGCTTTAATGAAGTTGCTGGACCAGCAAAACTGAAGGCAACCCAAGATTTAACCCAAGATCTAGTCCTGGTCATGAGGCAGAGCAGAAAGGGTCGCTGTGCTTTCAGTGCACCTCAGTGAAACCAGCAGGCTTATCATCTGAATGTGACCTGCTTTGTAGGGCTTGGGTGCAGGTCTTTGGGATGACCTAGGGATCTGTATCATTTCTCTCTGTTGTTCAGCCCTTTCGAGTTTCTATAGGTTTTGTCTGCAGCAGCTGGACAAATTTAGCCCAGTCAGACAATCAGTAAAGAGAAGAGATTACAACCAGCCATCTCCTTTTACTATGGCAAGTGAAATTACATTTTAAAAAATACTTTCTTATTCTTTTTCATATTTGAGTACCTCCCTATGCAATAAGCAAAAGCACTAGAGACCCTATCACTAGTGTACCTCCTGCACTAGCTGTTTCCCACTTTTCATTTCTTGGGTTTTGATTAAGCCAGCTCAATTTCTCAGTCTTCACCTGCTAGGACTCTTTCTTCCAAGGTGGGGGGAAAAAAAAAAAAAAGAAATCACTTGCCAGCAAGAGGGCAGCAGCTCTCTTGACTCCCCTGGGTACACCCTGCGTGCAACCCCACCAGGGAGTCCAACAACTGAGAACGGATCTGGAGATGGAAGATAACCGGTGAGACAGAGAGAGGAAACAAGGACTTGCTGGCTGAGGAGACGGAGATGGAGGTGAGAAGACTGAGAAAAGGAGGAAGGACTGGCCGTCACGTTGTAAGCATTTTCAAGTTTCCCCATGTCTGAGTTGCCAGCATAAGAATTCTTGTGGTGGAGTTTTATTTGCATGTAATAGACAGGTGATGTCAAGAAGAAATTCTGTAGTTCCGACATAGTTTAGCTGCATACAGTATATTGTAACTCTACCTACCAATTAGCGTGGATATGCTGCAATTACTACTGCCTTTTGTTAATGCTTCTTTGTTATTTTGTCAAGCACAAGATTTATATAGACGACCAAATTCTACTTTGAGTTACACAAGTTTAAAATGAGAGGAAAAAACAAACAGCAGCATGGTACTAAGGAATAGTCTGGAAGAAACATTTTTAAGGCACAACAATCCTATGTAAAGCTGACTGATCCACTGGAGGAAGAATGTGCTGTTTTGTTAAGCACTGAGATAAAATTGAATAGTCCCACGTTACTGAAGATCATGCAGGTGTGGTTGATTTCAAGGCTCATGTTTGACTGGCCAGGTCAGTTAAACCCTCTTGCTCATACACACCTTAATCCCAGCTACGCTGGGAGGGTCAGACTGAGACAACCACATCCATGAGGTAAAATACAGCACTGAATAACCTGCCATGTATTATCTGCTTTTGCATGCAGAGCAAAATCCTCTGTGTTGTTTGCCTTCCAACCAGCCAGCTAACGTTTCTAGAGGCCAAGAAAAACTGCCTTACAAGCTGAATCCAGCCCTCTGGACATTATTTGGACATCCTTGACTAAAGCCATGACCTTGCAATACTCCTTGCTTACCTTCAGGCTTTGACTAGGCTCACTCATTTCAGCAGTATTATTTCCATGCTTAAACAAACACATATGTGTGTGCAGAATTGGTGACTAAGTCCCCGTGCTGATGTGCATGTTAAAACAAAATACATGAAATTGCTGAACTCTAACGAGGAGAGCAAGGTGATACCCAAGCTAAATAGCAATTATTAGCTACTGTGATGATCTTATGTATCTCTCACCTCTCAGCATTGACAATCAGCCACTGACAGAGTCAAAATATTGAGCTAAATTAAGCTATTTCTCTCTTCTAGGTGAATTATATTTACTACTAAACTGATTCTATACATACTGATCCTACTTATAAAGGAATCTACACATAGACAACTGCACTGTATCAGTATAACTTGAAGAAACAAATCCAACCAAAACACAATAAGATTTTTTTGCTCTCTTAGTGGCTGTGGCTGTATTCCCATGGGGAGGACTGGTTTACTCCTATGCAAATCAACAGTTGTGCACAGCCTTCAAGGTTAGGGCTAAGGAAATAAGACAAATAGCAAATGAGAACGGTGCTGACAATAACTGATAAGGGGAGTTTTGCAGGTGCTGAGTAGCTCATCAGTCACATTTTGAGGCTATGGCATGGAAGATCTGTCCCAACTACTATAATTCATAAATTCTGTAATAAAACAAGAATAAAATGAACCTGAACATAGAAGAATTTACCATTCCTCGTGACCTGGATTAAAGAACATGTGGACTGAGAGTATGTGTGAAATAGTGATAGATAATCTAATTTAACAAACCGTATTGAGAAATAAGCATTTGATAAATGAGGAAGGTTCCGTTTTGAAGAGAGCTCACAGCATGGGCAGAGTTGTTTAGAAATCTCCTTGTGAGAGAGCAGTGTGGGCATTTGATAACTACAAGTCTGAACACAAAACATTATGCAATAAGTTATGTTGGCTTGTCCTGTAGGAAAAATCACACCATAAAGCATCATGACAACATCAGAAAATATCACGGTATCTGCAGTGTTGCCTGGTGGCTCAGGTCCCAACCTGAGACTCAGGAAAAGTCTCTCTTTTCACACTTCGACCAGCTCTGACATGTGGGTAAGCCAGGGAGGCACTAAAGTTAAGACCAGAACTCACTCTCTATTAAATACTGTCCCAACTGTAAGGGCTGCAAACCAAAGTCTGTTCGTGTGATAGACTTTGGAGGACTTCTGATTGCACAAAACTAATTATGAAGAGAAGTACCATAATAGAGATTTCCCATTTGTATACTTAAACCTGCCATACTCAATAACACCTCAAAAAAGTCCCATATTAGTCCTTACCTCTCTCTTAGCCTCCATCTGCAAGCAGAACCTGTAGGAAATTGCCATGCAGATCTCAATCTTCAGTTGTCATAAACACCTTACAACCATCTTAACCACGAACTGATCTTACAAGCTTCTGGATGCAATCTGTGTCTCAGACAAGGAAAGTGTAGACTCTGATTAACTGTTTTCTATACAGGTAGCACTTGCTGCTCCTGTGATTCTTCTAATATAAAAGTCTGCTCTCTATCTCTTATCCCAGTTGTGTAGTCCAGTCTCAGATGTTTATTATAGCTGTATCTTACTCCTCCCTGTGTCTCAGCATGGCTCCCAGACTGCAGTTACAGCCCTGATAGCTACTGACTTCGCATTGTTTCATTGCACACTGGGTTTCAAGATATGCGCAATTTAAAAAAGCAATATACTTTATAGTATTTTTGCTAACACATCACATCAACCAGTACTCCACATGTTTACTGATAGATTTTCTTTGATACAATTCCGATAGTTAGTAATTCCTTTTCAGTTTTGGCATTGCTTTGTCCTCCTGGCAGAGTTCATGGTGCATTTGAAAGCAGACCTGTATGAGACGTACTCCACTTACAAAAAAAATTTGCTTGGTGCAGAAGTGTGGGTATTATACTGAGAATTTTCTTCAGTTGATGCAGTATCTTGTCACACTCCTGTGACCACCAGGAAGTTACAGGCTCCCTTAACAATTGTCTCAACAGGGCAGGATGCGTCACTGGAGCAAGTTGTCCCCCGTGTCTTCTACAGTGCCTTTCTGCCCTTGAGAGTTTCATATTGGCTTTAACTCCACTGTGAGCTGGCTTACTCCTCATGGTAAGACTACGTCCTCTCTATATTTGGCTGCTTTGCCATAAACTGGATCTTATCTGAAATGAACTTACTATTTTGAGTTTGATTCCTTGCTGCCACTTCTGGATGTGTCCCTGAGCTGGACCTGTATTTTGAAGTCATCAGCTGTGACGTGGATGTTTGAAGTATCTCCAAATGCCTCATTGTTTTTAATTGAAATACATCACTAGCTGAACTTTTTTGAGAAGACAGGGGGGAAAAAAAAATTCTACATGCGTAGTTCAGATGATTTCTCATTTAATTTGACTTGCCAGTACCTGACTCTCTCCTCCTCAATAGATAGCTTTACGAGGTAGCGAGCTCACAGCATCTCTCCGTGGGAGGGCAGAACAATGCAGTCCCTAGCACAGTTTAACTAAGGCTCAGGTTTCAGATAGAAATCCTGATCTTACCACTTCTTTTTTTTAATTTCTGACTAAATCCTTGACTCATGGTGTGCAGGTGGGGGAGACTTGTTCAAGCCAGCTACAGCTCCATCCCTCTCTAATTGCCTGAGTCCATTCCTCACTGCAAAGCAGAACTTTCTACTGCTGGGTAAAACAGATATGGCTATATCCATACATATTTTTGGTATGCATTCCAGGAAGGTCTCTGGGTATTGTGTAAACAGCTCCTCTTTGGTGTTGGGTGCTCTGGTGTGCAGCTAACTGCTCTGTGTTCAGCCTTCTCTGCTAAGTTGTGGTGCCTTAGTAACAAGACTCCTCTTGTCTGGCCACTGAACTACCTCCACCAGCGAGCACAAGAATTAAAATAGGTATTAATTCCAATACAGCACCACCTTAAAGTTCTGGTGATGGATGCGAATAGGCACTGAACAAACAAAGTAGTAGTTTTTGTGCCCCAAAGGACCATACAGTTCATCTTTTATTGGAACACTTTCCTTAAAAAAGAACAAACCAAAACCAAACACGTATAAGATGCAGAAGCACTAAACATGCATCATAGATGGTATTTCAAAGGTTCAGAGCTAAGCTGAACCTTGTATTGAATGCTGCTAACTGTTGGAGTCTGCACTTTACCAACATGCCTGATTATTTGCTTTCCTATGTTTACTGTTTGCAGCAAAATTATATTAATATAGGAATGGAAACAGCAAGAACGGTACTGTAAGAATGCCTGGCTACGAGAATAGAAAAAATAACTCAAGCGCTTGTGATCACTGATTATTACATTTTCAGTGCTGCTGAAGAGAATTTTTTTGAAGTATGTTTACAGTCATCTCCAAGTTCTATAAATATTGCTTTGTTATTGACTTTGTGCCATGAATCCAGTACCGATGAAAATACTCATCCTCCCTGCTGCCAATGGCAAATCAGCGCTCTTGCTTTGCTTGGCCTTTGTGCAGTTTTAGTATTTGTAGGACTGAGAGCTCAATGGCTTAAAAATAATGAAGAGTGTGAAGAAAACAACTTCTGCCAGAAAGAAGGAATTGTACAAGTTTTAAACACTAGGTGCTGTTTACGTAAGAGCACAGAAGGAATACAGCCAGCAGTATTACAGCTGTTTGAAAGGTGTCACTTGTAGGGAGAAAAACCTTGTTAAATATGGCCATGCAGGGAAAGCAAGAACATATTTTTGCCTGTTCACTAGGTTCACACAAAAATATAGCAATTAAAATGAACTGAAATGCCCAGTTGATTTTCTTTTAGACTTTCTATCCTTTCTTTAATATGTTTTTATAAACAGAGTGCAGGAATTTATTTGCCGTATCTACACTTCCCTCAAACAATGGAATATCATAAAACCCCCTTGGACAGGAACTAATAATATCTCATATATCTCCAACAGAGTTGAATACTGTTGGCAGGGCTGAACTCCTGCATTACAGGAGCACAGGGATACAAATGGGGCAGCCCTGACATCGGCTGTCCTGTAGGTCCCTTTACAGGAAGTTAGAGACCGACTGCAGTTATAATTACCTCCCTTTGCCCTAAATTCTCATCTCTGACAGATCAGAATTACATGCTGATACAGTTACAGATCAGATACATTGAAAATGCTACAAATTAGGGAAGCCATGAATAGCCAAAGACTTCAAAGCCATTTAAGTCAGTTCAATTCCATATAGAATTGAATAGGGATGAAACTATTAACAAGTTCTAATTAATTCTCCAGTTTTGTAAGTTGATCTGAAAAGCAAACATTTCTTCCACAACTATAAGACTTGACTGTAAAAGCAAAGAACAGATATTTAGAATTACTGAGCGCCGATGATAAAAATTGATATATCTTTTGCTTATAGGTGGTTCACCAGACTTAGAGGCACACAGGCAGTGCAGTCAGGTAATTCTCTCTTTTTGCAGCAACTAGCAATGTGTCTCTGAAACAGCTTAGGCCAGCGGTTGTGTCCAAGGTGATGGGGAGGTAGGGCATGATGCCAATGGGCTATCATCTCATCTTACGGAAGCTAATATAGAGGATGTAGCAGCTGGAATAAGAACCATAAGGTGAATTTGGGGAGAAGGTTGGAGCTGGACGTTCTGTTGTATTCTTGCTCATTGCTTCATTAACAAAATCAAGCCCAGCAAAGAGGATGTGTTTATAATGCTGTACTGTGTGTCGACTTCACGAGTTACCTGAGAAAGACATTTATTATTACTACTGTGATTTGAATTTTATTGAATAGCATCTAAAGGCCATATTTCCCTTGTCATAGTGATTGTGCTATTATGACAGAGCCCTACCCTTGAGAATTTTCAGTCAGTGTAATATTGAAGACAACAAACAGGACAGAAGAGACACAAGGAAGGAACTTATTGTGCTATGACTATCTTCAATCTAGATTACTGTAGTTCTCCAGGGATATCAATGGGGGTAAGTAGGATCTAACGTAGAAAAAGTATAACGTGCTTTACAGTGCCTGTGTCTTCCTCCCTTTCCACACCCTGGATTTCAAACGTGCACTCAATCTTACAAATGCTTCCAACTAGTTTAGTGCCAACAAAAAGCACACAAAGATGAATGCAGAGCCCAGAAAACTTTGGGCATGGCTCGTAGATTATTTAATGCGTGAAGCTGAGACTCAGCTGAGCTTGGAATAAACGTGAGAGGCAGTTCAAGGACAAAAAGGCTGTGTGCAATGGCCTGTCTCCACAGTTAACTCTTCCCCTTCGGAAGAAGGAGTTCTGGCTGTTTGACTCTATCGCAGTAGAACTGCAGTGGGCAGCAGGTTTCTCACCATTGACTTAATGAAAACATGACCAAGTTATATTTGGAGACGTTCTGGCAGAGAGGCTTTTTATTTTTTAAAGAATTTTTTTTCCTCTCAGGAAGATTTCTGGAAGTCACTCTGAATTTCCCATTTCAACCTGAGAATCAGATATAAGCAGAGCAAAGCACAGGTAGTTTAAAGCAGAGTTTTGGTGAAGTTGGGAGGTTAATGTTCGTTTGATACTAAGCTCATTACCATTTACCTTAATTGTCACTCTAAATATTAAGTTGAATGACCTATTTTTTCAGATTACTAGGAATTTGCACAATTTTCTGCCTTTGCTTAGAGCCTTCTCACCGCATACATCACATTGTGAAAGAAAAAGAAAACAAAGATTAACCTCAGCGGCTCGGCCACAAATATCATTAGTCACTCGGCTCTCCTTGCACTTGACTACCTCAGATCCATCAAGCAACATTTATGCCATAGCAAAACCAACCAAAGAAGGCACGAGAAAACAGCACAAGTGCCCTTCATGACAGAAGCAAAGGCGTGGATGCTGTAAGTGTTAGCTGGTTTGATTTTGACTGAGCTGAGGCTGGTATTTTCTGTTCTCCCGATAGAGGAGAAAACTGTTTTTTTTTCTAGTTGCAGTACCTTTTCCACCAATATTACTGCCTGTTACACTGCTAGATAAAAGCCCACCATACTGTTGCAAGAATCCTCTTTTCCTCAACACTGTCCACATACCTCCTGAGCCCATGAATCCCCCTCGTTCATCTCTCTAACACATATCTTGTCTACTTTTTGTTACATTTATTGGCATTTAGTTCAAGATTGCCTGTTTCCCAAAAGATTTCCTGTTTCTGTGGCAATACATCTTAATCATTGGTTTTTCTGCCTTTGACCTCACTCACGTCTATTATAATAGCTTCTCATGCAACAGCAATACCCTCAATCTTTTATCATACCACACACTTACAATCACCTTCCATTGTGTTTTTGTAGGCGATTCGCCTCTATCATCTTGAAATGTTATTTTAATCTTCATTCAGTAACTAGAAAAAGAAATCAGTTAAAACAGCAAAAATGGCTAGGCTGCCCCAAATCCCAGTAAATTGGCCCATAATTCATAATTTAGCATTATGCAATTATATTAAAATTAAGATTTCCAATTGTTACTTTTAAAAAAGAACGTTGCCAAATATTATTAGGAGCAAATAAAATATACTAAGTTTCAACAACCACCAATGAAAATTAAACTGAGTTAAGCAATCGACGTGCTATAAAACAAGGGAATAATATTAGAAACAAAACAGGTACATACGAAAACTATGGTTGTGTAAGGGGATGGTCATATTCCCCTATGGGTAGTGTCATGGGGCTATAGTTTGCAGTAAAGACAGATAAACGTCTGAACTCTGGGGAACCTGAGCCGACTCTTTGAAGTTGACTCATCACCAATTGCAACACAGCCATAGCAAGAAAAAAAAATGTTGCAGCAGAAAGATATGATATTTCATAGAGGAATGCAAGAAAAATGCCATTGTATAAGAACAAAAAAATACCAATCTGAGATTGGACTGAGTGACTAAGAGAAACAGAGGGAAGCTGCTGACAGATTAGACTGATTTCCAGGATCCACAGCCTAGTTTGATGGCAGATGGGAAAGCTGAAAGTTAATGACAGATGAGATAGATGTAGCTCTTGGTTGGTTAGCTGTTGTTTACATCATGTGAGAGACTGAAGTTCACAGCCTAGGATAAGCAGGAAAAAATACTCGATAAGGGAAAAAATACTTGATATGTGAGAAATTTAATAGATTTCTGTGATTGCTCTCTGCTCATTCAAAGTGGATAATCTGAGTTTTTCCCTTGAAGAGCATTTTGCCAGAGGTCTAACACAACTCCCCATTCCTCTCCCTATAAAACATTGCTCCTGGTGATCATTATCATCAACTAAGCAACAGGAAAATGAATGGCATAAGCCTTCTAAGAAATCCAAGATGGGCAATTGCTGACTGATATAAACCCATCTTTCGTCACCGAGTCCCACTGAAGAACACGCAAACTATGCATGATGTTAAGAATTAAAACTGGCTGCTGTTGTTTGGTTCGGGGGGTTTTTTGTGGTTTTTTTTTTTTTTTTTTTTTTTTTTTTTTTTTTTTTTTTTTTTTTTTTTTTTTTTTTTTTTTTTTTTTTTTTTTTTTTTTTTTTTTTTTTTTTTTTTTTTTTTTTTTTTTTTTTTTTTTTGTTTTTTTTTTTTTTTTTTTTTTTTTTTAAGATTGTTGGATTCCATCGATTTCAGATTTGCAAATTCCTGGCATTTCTTAAAACTTGCTTTACAAAATGACCCAATGGAGAAAGTTTAATGCACATCATGCTGATAGACACAGGATTGTCTGGCATGCATCAACTTGATAATGTCAAGGTCTGTGGAAAAGTAGTAGTAGTGACATTATGTTGTAACATTATGTATATTTCTGAGTTGTTTTTAGAAGACATTTTGGTCACTGCATTGTAAGAGCATCCTTTTAGAACGATTGCAACATTACAGCTCAGGGCAAGCCCTTTAAGGGGTTTTGCTAGAGAAAAGGATTGACTGGCTGTTGCCTAAAATAGCTCAGAGACAAGTGGAAAGGGAAAAGCATCCCAGTAAGTTGTAGCATTGCCCTAGGGCAATAAGGAAGATGGCTAGCCTTGAATATCACAATGACACTTCTGAATGTGTCTTCATAAAGTGTTATTGCTGAGCTTCGGAGAAGAACAAATCAGGTCAAGGTTTGCAGTAGGTTTCTGGAGTTAGTACATAGTTCAGAAACAAGAGTTCAAATGCCAGCATTAATTAGAAAATACTAGTCTAGTGGATATAAAAACAATTTGTTACATGTAACACATCATGAAAGGTTTTTATGGAAAAGAGTGGCCTACACAAAGAATTCAGAACAGCATGTTTTGTTTTTCTTCCTCCCCTGATCCTCCAAACCACTATGTGGCTGTGCTCTTAGATATGACTTAGATACCATAGAAAATAAGAAATAAATCTGCCCTGAATAATTTCTGAAATCTTCAGATAAGAAGTGGTTTGTAGAGAGACTGTGTGTATTGCCCCTTGTGTTCCTACATCCATTCAATGCCTTGAAATTGGAAGTCTGCAGAGCAGTAGTTTCATGTATAATAAATACAAAATTCTCTAACACAGGCTGTCTACACAATGCTGACAGAACATGAATATGAAATAACACTCAAGAGATCACTCAGAAATCAATAAACTCGGTCAGCTAGGATCTTAACACTGTCTACAACAATAATACAGGGAAAGTGATGAACACTGCAAGGTTACGTGGTGATTTTAAAATGAAAGCAGAAAAGATGCCCCAAACATTTTCTTTAGGCTGGGCAGTGGAGGGGAAGGTGAAAAACAAGACAAAACAAAAGCCTAAAAAAAACAATGCCAAACTATGTGCCCCTTAGAAGTATGGAAAGACAGAGCATGGGCCTTGCCATCACAGACTGGCCTAAATGGTTCCTCACTCTGATCTGACTGTGGCCAGTCCCACGTGGTTCAGGAAAAGATAAACTGCTATAGGAAGATTTTTTTCTCACTCAAAGAGTTTATAACCTTCTAAGTAAGGGTGAAGCAATGAAAACGAGATTCAGATTTGCCAGCTTCAGTCAGCTGGATTCGGCTGGAAGAGTGGACTCAGACATTTTACACAAGATATCAATGTTCGAGAAAACAGAGAGGAAAGCTGCAGATTGATGGTATATGCCAATTTGAGCAGACTACAATGACTCAAAATTTAGAAGTAGGATTTGTTAATAAAAATACTGAGCTTCCTTCGAATCACTAATCACCATCATACTAATTTCAATAGGAGCAGCATCGGACCAAAACTATCCTTAAGAATTCTCAGAACCATTAGCTTTTATGTACAAAATGACTGAAAAACACCACCGAAAGTTAAAATGCCCCAAAAGAAAATCCTTGAGACCATGCTCCTGCCAAATGTTCGGAGGGATTCCTCCATGTCCAAGGTAGGGGCTTGGGGCCTTTGTACTTAAAAAGGATTAACAGAAGTGAAACTGAGCAGGCAGTAACGTTTGAGGCAAATCAATAGCACTTCATGTACCCAAAGAATAGTGTTAGAAACAGTGCAACAAGAGAGGGAATAAGACAGCTGGCAGCTGCTCCTAAGAGGGGTGGCAGGTAGAAGACAAATCTGTCCCCCTGGATCTTCGGGAACACTGGGCATGTCAGTTTATAGCAAGGGATTTGAAGGACTGCCACAAAGCAGATCTTCATGCTGCATACATCAACCCAGCTGTCTACATGCTACTTCATTCAGTCCTTTCAAATACATTTTTACATCAGCTTTGGGTCCTCCATCAGGACATTATCCAAGCATCACATGACATCTATCAGTGCTCCATTTTACAGAAAAATAAGCTGCAGCATAGGAATAAGGAGCTTGCTACCACAGAAAGCCTATGAAAGAGCAGAGGCTTGAATGCAGCCTCCCCGTTCTCCCAGTAGTGTTGCACACTCTCCCATGCCCTGTTCTTTTCCCCATGCATCATCACACACTGCTTATGTAAAGTTTCCCCAATGCTGGTTACTTAAAGACAGTCCCATCGTTTACCAAATGAATAGTTTTATGGAACAAGTCATAAGGAGCTTGCTAAGCTGGTGAAGTTACCAAGTGGCTCAGTTTCGACTCCATATGTTCTTAATAAATGCATTTCCACACCAGCTGGTATTTGGTTGCTGCAATTCATTTGCAAACATGATTAAAAATTCAGTCAAGATTAATCTTTATTCTTCACTCAACTACCTTCAAACAAAATCACCTACAGCAACATGTATGGTAATCAACCCAAGAAAAAAAGCTTAGAAGTGGAAAAAACACATGGGTAAAATGTAAGGTTATTAAAATTTGAATTATTTCTTTCCTACAAAGTTTTGAGATAGTCCTCTTTAACTTTGGATATGGCAGTTCCTCTACATCTGCTCCACCTGATATGAATAAATAATTGACAGTCATTTGACAGCCCTTTAGAAACAGCACATGAAATATATAAATAAAATGTTACAGGATAATAGCAAGCCTCCATACAACAGACATGAAAGGGAATTTGCTTGCAGTCTGTATTATAGAGGCTCGACTGCATTTGAAATTACTTCAGAAAAATATTGGGACAGCCAAGTTACACACAGGAATAAAAATACTCGGGGGGGCTAAAAGAAGAGCCACCAGGCACAGCCAGCGCACGTAGCACCAGCATGTCGGTCACTCTGAGAGTGCAGCCTTCCTCCTGAGAGCCCCCACAACGACGACAAGGTCTTAGAGGCATGCACTGAGTTAGGAGAAAGACCAACGCTCTCTTGGTGATGCATGAAAGTTCTCAGAGCAATTCTGAAAGGCTGCGGCTTGCATTATAAGCTAGCTTTGCACTATTAGTTGCCTTAGCATACCAAAGTGGTGACTGAACTCCTCTCAATATCCACCTTAGTGACTACAAATGGCTTCTTCGGGACAAATCACAACCTGAAAGCAAGCACTGGGGAGAACGTGGATGTTGTCCTTTGCTCCATACCGATGGTTGGTAGAAACCATCAGGAGTAGTGCTATTGGACTGCATTTGTTGATTACTATAGACTAGGCATGCAAATAATGCATTGAGTCCTGGAGATACATCTCTAAATGCAGATTTCTCTGGCCTGAGAAATCCTTTGAGAATGCAGATGAAATAAAATGCTTTGGAAGGATGCTTACTGTTCTGACGACTATATTTCTTTTTTTAGCATGACATACCCGGAGATAAAGAAAAGGCAAAGGTGAAGATGCAGGGTTTCATTCTCTCCAGTTTGGGAGCTTCTCTGGGTTCAGGAAGGTTTATTTACTTGATTCTTAAGGCCAGTCCTAGTCCTGACCAAGATTCTAGTTGCTTCCAATCAGTTCCAATTTACATCACCTGTCTTTGACCCTACAATAGTAGGGAAAAGCCCCTAAAAATATGTTTCCAATTGTGGGCGTGACAGGGAATCAAACCTTTCCGGAGCTTTTGTCTTTTGTTTCAAGGGGAGTGCAGGTTGGCTGAAGGGATAAGTTGCTCAGATAAAATAACAGTGAAAATTAGAAGGCATAAGCACATTCACTGCTGTCGGAGTCAGAGGTGCTCTTTTTAAACAGAATAATAAAATCGAGGAGAGTGCCCATTATAACATGCTAACAAGAGCTGGTCCAAAGCTCCAGAACTAAACACTTTTTCCTAAAGCTGTCTGAAGAGGATCAGGGCTCCTATTTAAATATGAGAGAGTGAAAAGTGTCTACAGAGTCTCAGTGGAGTGTGGAAAAATACAGTGATGGAGAATTTGCTGTTCAGAGTCTGCAACCCATTCTGTTAGCTCGGCAGAAGATCAGAGCTCTGCCTTTTCTTTAGCACAGCACAGTTTGCACCTAGTTCGCCTGGCAGAATAGATGGGAAACCCGTGCAGCAGGAACGCTGCGACGCTGGGGGACTCGCTACCTGTGCAGTAACTTCACAGGGCTGTTCCCAGCAGAGGAACAGTGGTCCTGAATATTTATGGTGAGACAAACCAAGACACAGACACATTTTGTTCCAGTTTGAACTGGCTGCCAGGTGAGCTCTCCTGGCCAGATCCCATCCCCTCACAGCTGTTCCGCTGTAGGAAGATGTTTTTGTTTTTTTAAATATCTCAGAATTATAATGAATTTGGATTTGACCATTCTGTACTTTCCTTCCTATCCCCTAACAGCAAACTCAAATAATGATGAATGTATAATGTGCAGGGAACTAATAAAGTGACAGCTATTTTAGTAATGTCTCTAACCCATTAACACTTGGAGGACATTAAGGCAGCACAGCAGGATGACCTTTGCTAAGAAGGTGGACTGGGAAAATATGTTTCTTTTCTTTAGGATATGAACTGAGCATAACGTTATTTCAGAAGTGATAAAGATCAGAGAGATGTAGGATAAGGAAGATGAAATCTGACTCACTGACTTATTCAGGCTGGAATATCCTATTGATTCCCTCTTTCATCACAGACAGCCCATCTGTGTTCAACTGAGTTTGGGTCAAAGGATCTGGAAGTATTTCATTATTTAGACAAGTTAACCTACTTAAACAAAAACATTATCAGCTATCGCAAGATGATTTGAAATGACATAAATCCTCTGAACACTAAACAAACAATGACAAAAAGCAGACATTGACGGCAACAAGTGTGCAGCATCAAAGACTTTCAACGGCAACCACAGTTTACTTAGAAATTATTTGTTCCAGCATCTACTAACGTGTATAGGAACATATCATCAGGAATTGTTGCCTTGCAGGTTGAAAACTACTATGTTCTCAATTTGCAAACCTCTGAGAGTTTTGCAGCTGAGGAACAGACACTGGTATAATGAATTTCAGTCTGCCAATAATGACCCAGTTCTTATTAGTTGTCTCACACAGACCCTTCAGAAGTAATCCATACACCCGACTGTGACCTGCAGACCAAAGGTTGAAACCTACCAACTTACTGGGTTTGACTAAATCTGAGAAGGAAATGGAATTTTTATTTCCAAGGAAAATTTTAATTTCTGAATTTGTTCTGTACATTTGTTCTAAAGAGAAACATGAGAATAATTTTGAATTTTTTTAAGAGATAAGTTTCTCAAAAATTGTTTCAGATAAATCAAAATGTTTTATGTCAATTTTGACTTTTTTTTTTTTCCAATATAGAATACTTTTCCACTGAAATGTAATTTCAAAACAAAAATTTACAGTGCTGTGTTCCAATATATCTAAACCACTCCCTTTGATCTTGTCAACACATTTGGTAAACATAACAAAATAAACTAAAAAAAATAAAATAGGTATTCCATAAAACACCTCAATTCTGGAAAAAGGTAGAGTCTGACAGATCTAGAAAAGCATCTTTCAGAAGCTCCATCTCTGATCTACGAGGTAAAAATTACCTTTAAACAGCCAGCTAAGCCTGCAACTGTAGAGAGGATGAATCTGTAGAAACGTGAAAGCTTATCAAAAAGAACCAAAGCAGGACACCTAAAAAACTTACGTAAAGCCTACTTAAGAATACCATTTTGGAATCACACAGCAAATATACATGGACAACATACTGAGATTTGAGGGTTTGTGAAGAAATGGGTATTCAGATAAAAACCAATTAAGGTTTTGCAGGGTTGAGATAAAAGTTTTGTCATTATTGAACCTTAGATATGAAAATGTAGTAAGTGATAATGGCTTACTTTTATATAATAAAGAGCATAGGGTTCCTACTAATTGAGTAAGAAGAGCAATTAACCTTGTAGGGCATCAATACATCAGGTTTGAAATATTCATAAATTAAGTAATTAGGATGCCTTAGGTTTAATATGCTAGTCAAGTAAGCCTGGGTTTCCCAGGATTCTTGCAAAGACAATCTAATCTTTAAGAATTTTTCAAGTTTAATGGTACTACAGTATAGCTGTGAGGCATGTATTATATTAGCCAGCAGAATAACACAAATAAGCAATTAGTCAGGTTTACAAATGCATATGGATGGTTTAAAGACAAAAAACCATTATGTTTGAGTGTTTTGTTTGGTTAGAGTAAAAGCTGATCTGGCTGATCTGTCTTTTGTGTCTACCAGGTTACAGAGGCAGTCAACGGTCTGGATTTGCAGAGATTTTCTCGTTAAAGGTGTATCTTCTTTATTGCTATTTTTTTCCAATTTACAGTATTTCCTATAATAAAAGCAAGTTCTATGCAATATAAGGAAAATCTAACTACAAAAAAAGCTATTTAACAAGCCCAATTCTAGCTTTACCTTATTCTACCAGGGAAAAAATGGGCAGGTACAAACAGAACCAAACCTTTCTCTGTAAGAGACCATTCTTCTGCAAGCCAGCTCTGGTCCAGAAGCCATACAGCTACCCCAGTATCCTCTCTGCCATGCCATACTTGTCCTTTGCATGGTGAATAGGCAGGATCACTAGGAAAAATTTACATTGATATTTCCTGATAGTTTAAGAGGACTTTGCACAGGTTATGTGGCTCAGAATAGCTCAATGGATGCAAGAAAATGATTTAAAGGCCATAGATTTAAAGGCCGCAGGGGAACAGTTTTATCTTAATACCAGTCTTGATATTTCACTTAAATATAATCACTTAGTGCTTGATTCTGATAGCTAAGGTGACTTTTTTCTCCCTTATTCAACTCAATGAAAGGGTCCCTCAGGTATTTTTATATTCCCAGGCGCCTTCGTTAATTGTGTATTTCATGTGCTATTGTTTCTCCAGTATCATTGCTGGCATTTATGGTTACGCAAAAGAATTTAAACATTGCTTTGAGGAACTAGTTCTGCAAGCTTCTACTGGAAGGGGTAAACTTGACCACTCAGGATTTTGTGGAGATTAAAAATACAGAAGGATGAGCAGGGCCCTAAGAGAATTCTTCTAAATTTGTGCAAAATAATTTGCAGTGCCTGTCCAGCTCTCTGCATAGTGACCTTGTGTTCTCCAAGTTAATGGGTCTTTGGAAAAAACTAATGAAAATTAATAAGCCAGCATATATTGAGCAATGCTCATGGCCTGAACAATATGTCCCTTTCTGTGATATATGCCGGTTATGGTACATGATTGATTCTTGCTTATCATCATTGATTGGAAAACAGTCCTTCCACTTTGTAGCATATTCTCCTTGAGGAGTGATGCACATGAATCATCCCAACAGAGTTAGTTACCTATGGCCATTAGTGTGAAGGATGAAAGGGCTGGTAAGTATGAGAACCCAGGGAAGAGTAAACAGGAAGGCCAGCGTGGGCAGGGATTTGAACTAGAAATATTGACTGCAGGGGACTTCTTCAAACACTAATACGGGTATTATGGTGGTCTGCAGCAGACAACCCTGTCTCATGCTTTGTTATATAAATATGAATCAGCAAGTGCTCCAGATTTGCTAGCAACTGGCAGCCACTCTTGCCTGCTGTTTTGTTCAGTCTGCTCTGCCTAGTGGAATACAAGCATTTTTATAACATTCCAAAAACGTGAATCTTCTCAGCAGGTTTCAATAACACTGGCTAGTTCAAACAGCCCATTTGTAAACAGTTCAACTCCTCTTCTCCAGTGGAGAACAGGAAATTAAATAGTTTCTCCTCATGCCCTTCCACTACTTAAGTTCACTTAGCTTCTTGGTTTTTGTGCTAAATGAGTGCAACTTTGTTTCTTCCCCCCCTTTTTCTTTCCTTAAAGCCCACTTCAACAGAATCAGTTCCCCATCTACTAAGCGGAAGGCCAGGCAAACAGTACGTCCTCCTTAATACACACATCCTCATGGCAGCTTAGGGTAAGAATTCAGCCACAGAGGTATCCATTCAGCAAACAGAAATTCAGGGGTATCTTTTGAAGTTTCCGTGCTCTGATTCCAGTACAGACCAGGTATTTTAACTATGTGGGGTGTTTGTGGCTCCTCTTTCTTCCTGGTAATCTGCCCATCCTCATCTGCCTACTTAGAAGTCCATCTGACAACCGTCCTACTACTACGCCTCCTTACCCACATCCAAATATTCACTTGAATCAGGAGACTCAGCAGTCTCAGACCACGCAGCACCTGATGAAGCACCTCCCTATCCCTGGTGACCAGCTCTGTTCCTTGCAGCAAACTCATACAGCTACTCTTCCTACACCACACAGTAAGCGTGAGGCCAGATGGGCTTTTGGCTTCCACCATGCCAGACCAAAGGGGAATCCACATGCAGCCACCACCTCTGCACCTGCTCCCCCAGCACCTGGTGCTCTGGTAAGGTTTTTCGGCACAGGCACGCTGCCGAACGAAGAATGTCCATCCCTGCACCCTCCCTCATGCCTCAGCACTGGGGACCCCAGGGGGAAGACACCCCAGTGGGACTGCAGAAGTCAGATTGAGCTAGCAGGCTAGTGCTGAGTGGGAACCGATCAACCCTGCTGGGTTGGAGCTGGCTCCCTGCAGAAGCTGGGCAATGTTCCTGCACCATGCTCAGCAGCACATCCTTTATCATCTTATCACCGTCCAGATTTTTTTCAGCAGCCCCCAGATAGCAGAGCTAAATGTAAGAAGCTATCAGATCATTGCTTTCCTGACAAATGAAACTGGATAACTTTCTAAACATAGAAGAGTAGTCGGTATAGTGCAGACCATTCTGTTACATATGCCCTTAAAGAAATATCTATGGTACAGAGATGACATGCAGGAAAAATTATGATCAGCATTGTGCCGAATTTGTTCATCCAGTTAGCTCTGCATAGTCAACTGAGGGAACTGACCCAGAATTTTATCTCCCCATCACCACCACCACCCAGCAGATCCTGGGCCCTTTGAATCCCAGAACCTTTCATGAGATTAAGCAACTGGTTTCTCAGCTTTTGAACTGGCAATGCTCCAGAAGGAGGGAGAGAAAAGAGAAAAATCAACCCTAAAGAACTAGGTTTAGTTCAGAGAAGTTTCTCAGAAAGAATGGTCAAAAAAAAAAAAAAAAAGGAAGTGTCATTGCCATGAGCTGGCAGAGTACATTAACACAGCGCCTAATACCAGGGGTCAGGTGAGTGTGCTGTTCTACCAGAAAACCTATTAGCAGCCTGCAGAAAGAAGACATCCTCTCAATCTATCCACAGAGAGGGTTAATGAGATTCCTTAATTAGATACAATGGAGAGGGGAATCTGGAGCTTTATATTTTAGCTCTGCGGTCAAACAAGACCTTAGTACCCTCAGGGCATTATCTTTAACAAGAAAGAGTAATGCAAATAAATCTACAACCACAGAACCTAACAGGGAGAAACCAGATCCAGTCGGCTAGGAAACCACCGTCACAGAGAGACCATTTACAATATGCAGCCGGAGTTTTGCCAAACTTAATCTTCTTCACATCACTGCGAGCACTGAATTTTACTTATCAGGCTACATACACCACAGCCTGGCATCGGCTCCGTGTCCAGATGCCAGCAGAAAACTGCTGGATGCAGAAAACCTTCCACTGGAGGGAATTTGATGGCCAAGAGATAGAAGCCATCTCACCCTCTCTGGCCAGAGGACCCACACTGCAGCTGAAGTGAACAGAAAGATGTGCATGCTTAGATACTCACTTGAATCAAAGCAAAGCACTCCCATACCACGGGATCTGCAACCTTCTGCAGGACAAAAGGTACAAGAGCTCACTGTTATAAATCTCCTGTTTAACCTTTCAGTATTCCACCTCTCATTAGGAATGAGAAAAGTTATTTGCATATTTAAGAACACTGGTTTCAAAGAGCATTTTCAGTAGTTTAGAGTACATTCCCTGCTTTCCTAGAATCGCTGGCATTTCTAATCGTCTTTGACCTAGATCCTGCATTGATGCCTCACAATGCACTTTCAAAAGAAGTGAGATCTGAGAGCGGTCAGCACCTCTAAAAATTAGGGTGAATTCTGAACTCTGTTGCCTTCACCAGGTCTCAGGCTTCATCCTGCTTCTGAGGGAGGTAGATGGAAGCGCTCTCTTTTATAATATGAAAGTAAAAGGACTTACTTTTGATAAAACTGTGCAATAAATTAAAAAGGAAGAGGATGATGTAGAAGAAACCTGTGGGTTTGCAACAGCTTTTGGAAGCTGATTCAAAGACTTTATTCTTCAGAAGAGACTAAGGGCCCCTAAGTAAGAAAATGTTGCTATGAGGTGTTGAGGAACCAGGTCTTAATCCTTCCATGTTCTTACTGGTGTAGGTCAGAAAGAATCTCAAACATGATAAACCCTGAAAAGCTAAAAACAGCCAGTCATCACAAACGTCCTCACAAGCAAAGCCTGTTCCTACTTGAAACATAATTATGACTCCACTGAAGTTAACAAAGTTATAGTTGCAGCGACTCCAAAGATCAGATTGTATTTTTCTCTCACATTCCTTAAGCAGATGGACAGCTAAATGAAGCAAGTACTCCTAGATAATTCCCAGCAAGGGACTGCCTTGCTGGATTATGAAGAAGCCTATTCAGGTGAGAGGTGTGTCATTTCTTAATTTTATTTTTCTACTATAGCTGGTAAGTCTGTACATCTCAAAGTACCTGTGAAAGTAGAAGGAAGATCTGCCTTTCCTCAAGGGTGGATGTGTAGGTTATTGTGATAGGTTGTCAGTAGAGGGGCTTGGTTTAGTAACACAAAGGCAATTCTGTGCAACGCTTGCATCAGTTTTATGCTAATGTCTGATGCTATTAGGAGAGATATACCAAATCCGGAGTCCATGACATGAACACTTTCAGATGTCAAGGGAAGTTGTTTCTGCAGTCTGGTGTCCAACACTCACATGCAGTTCGAGGCTGATCCACAACTGAATGGGTAGTATTATTCAGCTCACACCGGAAAGTAATAGTTCCAAAGAGATCTCCAGAACGTGACACACAAGTTTTCGGACCCTTCAAAATCCTGATGCAGGCTGAAATCCATGTACTGTCCAGCCCTGTTCCAACTTCACCACCACCACCAGTCCCTAGTCAGAAGTATTCCTCCGTGTAAATGTTCATGTCACTCTTCCAAATATTTCACATGCTGCTACGTGTCTTTTCCTTCCATCCCTGTCATAAGGATTTGGGATGGAGAAGAGGACTTTCTCATGACTGAATCTAAATCATCATGTGGATAATAGAATTTTTGTTACAACTTCTGTGTGTTAGCCAGCTCTGTCTGACTCTACAGTCCTAATGCTTGAGCTCTTATGCTGCAGCAGTAATCTTAAGGAGTAAAAAAGGGGTTAAAATAACTAATAACTATCTTCTCTGTTAGCATAAGGATGCACATTAAAGCATATGTTGTTCTGCACGTTAATCCCTTAAAAAGCCTTTCTTTAAAAAGTAACTAATGAAAAGAACCTTAATATTTTTTACTTAGCTCACATGAGAAAATGAATGAAAAGGGCAAACTAAATGAAGCTTTTATATCCTTTGATATCAATGCAACAGGAGTAATACTGGAAAAGCTAATGCATTTTTAGGTGTATGGAGATGAAGAAGTCAGAATTTTAAAGCAGCTTAATAGCAAGACCGTAATGAAAGAGGTGGCCTGGGAAATCACAGAGAGATGTTCACCTCCTCCAGATTTGTATCTGAAGGTTGGTACTAAGAGGGGAAGATAATGTGTGGGGTAATGTTTGGTTCCGAGTGTGTGAAATACACCAGAAAGTTATGCAGTAGCAACTTTTTGTTATCGATCATCCCGGTAACATATACCAATGCAGTCTAACTACAATTGTAAAATTAATTGTGAATCTATGAAACACAGATTTCCAGTGTCCTGCATTTATTGCAAAATAACTAAAATCTTAGGTGGCCTGGGGAGTCTTTCATTAGACAATTCAAATCCTATAGAAGAGTTTGCATAATCTGCTTTGACTGGAAGTTGAATTTGCTTCTGCCTCATTTTGCATTATCTACTGAACAAAAAATTGAAAGCTTTATACTAATGGCCTGTTAACAAGCATTAGTTGTGGCATGAAATGCTTTTTCTTTCTCCTTATTGGATTAATGAGGAAAAAAACCCCACAGTTTGACCTAAAATACAACAGCTAGTAATTCTGAGCAACAAAATTCCGAAATTAGATTTGGAAAATAAAAACTACAAGTTATAATAAATGTCTATTATACCTATTGTAAGGGGAAAAGGCATAAATCACCATTAACTTTTATTGGTTAAAATGAGAAATAGTAATGAACAGTTTTCTCTTTGTTTTAATTGTATGATGACAGCGTACCCATTATTTCTTCAATTGAAGTTTAGTGCATCTTCCAGTACTATAGAGAGGACAGAAGGTTCGGACGTTTCACAACAGACACCCTCCTGATTCAAACTGAGGTTCAGATATTTTGTTTTGTTTCACAAGAATGCCACATCCCACATGTACTTGCAGTTGTTTCAAGTTTTAAAACATTATGGAGTTGTATTCTGGAAAAGGGTCAAAAATATTCACAAAAATACATTTCTGAAGTGAGGCATTGTTTCCCACAGTGCTTTGAAAAGTTCCTTTGATATAACATCTGTAAATACTTTACAACAGAAAACAGATTACAGAAGTAGACATGCCCATTAGTGTTAGGGAGATCCTCACTCTGGACCTTCATGTAATCTTCATAGCAAATAACTTTTCTTATGCATGACCTTAGTAGACCGGCTAGATTATTGTATCTTAGAATGGAAACTCTTACCTGGGTCATTAAGCCCAGTCTGCAAACACCAGAAGTCAGAACTGACCACCCTGGATGTAAGGGGATACACAGTCAAGCATTTGCAAAGTCTGAGCAGCTGTCTTAATGCAGTTTTATACAGCAATAGAAGTGTGCACAGGCAATTCCCACTTTAATAATTCAAGTTAGACTTAACATAAGCAAAAAATGACAATCACATCCTACTGGAAGGTGAAGCATACAGAAAAGTTGTAAGTAGAGAAGAACAGGAAAAAAGGCTTTGTATTAACTCATGTTCTGCTATAATCAGGAGCATCCTTATGAAAAAAAGATGTGCGCAATATAAACTTGATTTGTAAACAAAACCCATATCAACCTAGGTCTACCTATTCTTTGCTCCCATTTGGGTTAACACTTCAAATTCTGCTTGAACTTTACATTTCTTCCTACCAATGAACAGACTAGGGAATGCAAAGTCAGCCTGACCACCAAACTGGCAGCATGGAAATAAAGATGCTTGAGTTCTTTAGTACTCTATGGTGTTCAAACTATGACAAATGTTATGCTATAAACCGGCATCTAGTTGAATCTAATTGCTTTGCCTAAGTCTAGAAAGAAATTAATTTACTCCAAATTATTCTGAGGACTTTAGGGTAGAATTTTTAACTATTGTTGAATTCAGATGCTTAAATAACTACAGTGCCTCTATTAGTCGAGAGTGAGAGTATACTAACATTTAGCATACTGAATGACTCAGTCCTGTAACTGCTTTATTAATAACTTTCACCAAG
>NW_008824445.1:1000711-1009877 GCF_000699105.1 Pygoscelis adeliae
AAACATAAAGCATTTATTTAAGAAATTGCTAGTTACATGCATAGAAAAAAAGTTTCTGCACAACCCATCCCAACAGATTTGCAGGATACATAATTTTTACTAACAGAGTAAAATGTGTTTCATGAGCTAGTCACATAAAGGGAAGAATTTTTCTGGTTGACTGCAGATTCAGAGAATTTCATAGATAAATTTCCTATCAGGCCTGTTAGTTAAAACCACCTGCTACAGGTATCTGCTTCAGACCCACGTCCTTGTGGCAATACATTATTCCACTACAGTATGGGACCAGTGTTCAGTGGCAGTCAGGTTTTTGTACACATGAGAGTGCCACCACGCAAAAGGACCTTCCTGTTGTAGAAATATGTTACTACCTGACCAGCCGGTACATTTAAATCTGTGATAAAGCAAGAGCCTGTCAGCAACAAGCTTTAAGTGTCTTGTTCTCCTTGTCTTGCCGGGAATTTAAAGGCTTTACTGTCTTCTATTCTTATTTATTAAACCTTAGTTGTCCAGCCAAGCAGTACATACAATTAACCTAAAGAGATTTCCCTTTATCAACAACCAGATTCTAGATATTCTGAATCAGAAAGTGTGAAAATATATGCCAGAGCCTTCATAAATAACAAGGAAAACTAAAAAAAACCCCAAAACAAACAAAAAAACCCCACTGAAATCACCACCACCGCCAGCTCCTTGAGAACAAGCTGTGTAAAAATCTAAATGAAAGTCAGTAACTTACGCAGGAAATTTAATCCTATATATGCCTCCTTTTTATATATCTATTATATATATGCACACACACACACATCATGTATATAAATTAGTCCCCTATTAAGAACTAGTAGCAGATTTGTAGAAAAAAAGACTCCAAAAGACTGTGACAAAAATAAATTCTTAGTAGTTTTTTTGTAAACCAAATCAGCCTGAGCTTTTCTTCAGTTCTGACTGGCTTGGTTTAACTTTGCATTTGCTTCATCTCCAAGGATTCAGACTGCTTTCTCATCATCTTGCAGGATGTCTGCACGGGCACCAAGTGCAAGTGAATTCTAACACGGAGCTACACTAAATGAAAAGCTCCTCACAGCGATGGCTGAGCGGAGAAGCTGCCAGACCTTACACTGAAATCAAGAGGATCACGAAGTGAAATGAATTCTAGCAAGGCCAAAAAGCATTAGCAAACTTCAGAGGAGCTTTTGGGCTTCCAGCTGCTTCCATCCATTCCTTCATCCCTGCTCCTTGATGTGCCCAACACCCTTGGACAGAGAGCTCCTAGCTCTGAGCCTGTTTGAAGTTTGCTTTTCACAAATACTAACATGGCAAAGATGAGTAATAGGGCTGTTGTATTGGCTGTTTCACTGTACAAATGGGCTTTGAAAAACATTTATAGCTACTCTCTAGCCCCTAGTACCTCCTCCTTCTTCAATAACTCTCTGAAATGTAACTCTGTTTTAATTAAGGTCTCAGCCTCTGCTTCTTGCTTTCATCATGTCCCAGTCTGTTACTTAAAAATAAATCCTGTTCTTGTCCTACAAAGATCCATAGGCCCTAAAGGAAAGTCTGTAATGATGAACAAAAAGTGCCTAATACTGTATTTTCAATTAGATTAAAACTCAGAAAAACTTTCCAAAAGCATCAGTGAACAGTCCATTACTGTAAACTAATTATTTACAGAGATGTGATCTAAAAGCATGGCCGTTCCCTGAACTGGAAGAAGTATATTCCTTACAAATTACAGTTCTACCGAGAGTTACACTTGTAGGATTAAGTATTCTAATTCAACGTATATAAATATTTAGATTATTGGAAAAAAACTTAAGGTAGCCTGAACTCTTGCGTTCATGTGTGATGATACAATTTCTCTTCCAAGGGAATCACTCTCCAGCTAAGACGCACCGTTACAGTCCAAGGAGTGTTTACAGGCTGGGATCCCAATCTTTGCAGTCACTCGGGAAACACTCAGAAAGACGTACCTGGTAAGCACGACAAACACAGTAACAAACAAATACTGCGGTTTGGTCCCTGTGGAGGTTTCTGCAGCCTGCCATAAACACAAACTCCTAGAATACCCTACCTCTGATCTGCAAGAAGTTCATCAAAGCTGAAATGTTTCAAAGTGAACATCTGCCGCAACTGAGAATTTGCTGATAAATCTGTTTCCTCAGAAAGTTTCTGCACTAATCTGGGAGTAAGCATGTCAAAATCCAAAATTCCACCCACTTTCTATCCAAGCACTCAGAAACATTCTCATTACTGTTTCAAAGAGCAATCCCTTAATTGATACGAGTTTCAAATACGAAGGTAAAAAAGGCACGTTGCCACAAAGCTGTCTGATAGTTTTAACAGTTGCTTCTTGCCTCCTTACGAAGCAATTGGCACAATGAGCATGAGCTGGCATTGTATTTTGTGGTCCACGTCAAGGAAATCACACTATACATGGGCTTTTTTCCCTGGGATCTGCTTGTCTGCTGACTGACAGCCAAAAGAAGCATACCAAAGCTTTTTAAGTTCCAAAAATTTTGTAACGAGCTCTGGAGATTTCAGAAAGCTAACGACTTTTTTACTAACCAATTTCTATTGCAGACTAACATATTTATTGAAAGATTGTTTTTCTGGATGCATATTTCGCTTTGCTCTCTTGATAAGTTGCCACCTCAAAAAATAAAGCAAAGGGAAAAATGATGGATGTTTTTTGAAAATAGCAAAATAAGGTCATTAGAGATTGGAAGGGTATCCTTGAATTTTCAAATTTCTAATATTCATATGCATTTCTCTCCAACATTGTAAGCTTACTTGTGGGCAGGAACAGGAATCAATTTGATACCTGAACACCGGAAAACAACTGCAGTCCAGCGAGACTTGATTAAAATATATAGCAGTGGGATGCCCTTCAACTGCAGGTGAAAGTAGATCAGAAACCAGTGCAGACTGAGAAAAGTATTCAGAAAATACAAAATAATAACCAGGTTGTTGATGAGGCGGTTAAACAGCTGTGTGCGTGGCCCCTAGAAAAAGGAGGAGGAACAAAGACAGTGACCTTGTAAAATGGGTGAGTTTTAAAGCAACACCAACTGTCTAATAGAGTTGTCTTTGTTGATGTATTAGCTTCAGGCTAGATTCGGATATAATCGAGATTCATGTAGTGAGAGGGGAGGGCTCCATTCTGCTGAAGGGATTTGATTTTCAGGGAGAGAATAACGTGACTGAATCGCTCACTTGGGCAGGTGTAACCAGCCTGCTATAGCCAAGTAGGCCGGTTAGGGCTGTGGATTAATTGGGTTCATTAAACTTCATCTCTGAAACCAGACTATTCAAACCTCAAAAAGGTCTTATTAAACCCCAGATTTTCTTATGGGCA
Organism: Pygoscelis adeliae; assembly: GCF_000699105.1. Taxonomy (NCBI): domain Eukaryota; kingdom Metazoa; phylum Chordata; class Aves; order Sphenisciformes; family Spheniscidae; genus Pygoscelis; species Pygoscelis adeliae. The sequence continues at coordinate 1,004,067 of NW_008824445.1, forward strand.
AGCAGTGATCTTGTACAAAAAACTTTCACTTCACATTGACTAGCTTTGGGCGTGGGAAAGTTAGGAGGACAGGACCAGACAGGGCGCGGCCAGAAAGCACTGCGCATCAGTTTTTCACTGACGCTCAGGGCTCAGGTTGGGGAGCAACAATTTTAAGCCTGCTATAACTGGGACTTGTGGAAATGAGCGGGTAGGTAACCACTGCTCCTCTCCACCTCCCAGTCCTCATTTAAACTTCAGCCGCTGGGAATCCAACTCATTCTCACTTTACTCAAGAAAGAGAAAGAGGAAACTTTTTGCAGCTGGGGATGGCGGTGAACTGTTTTGTGTCAGTCTATAAGCATCACTTCTACCAAAAAGCGAGAGAAGTACATGAACTTAATGGATGAATAGACTCCATAATCACGATGATACATTTTCTTTGATACCTGGGTAAATGACCCAGTCCTGGCTGTATTTGAATTTTTAATGTGCTAGCTATATTAAAATCCTAAATAGACTCCTGTAAATCTATTTAGAAGCAAAATGAAACAAAATTCAAGTTTGAATAGAGAACGCATTGATTTTCTATGTCAGAAATGAAGCAATTTAGTATTTCTTTTATTCAAGGTGCTACTGTTCTGTGCCAGTACTAATTAAATTCTAATGTGTTCTGAGCACAGAAATTATGTTGTCTCATAGTAAAGTAACTACATCAAATTGAGGGGTAGAGACATTAATGGCCTGATCAGTTGAATTAACATAAACCAGCAGTCCTTGTCATTATGCAAGTACATTTTTCATTAGAATTGACTTTTCTTGATTTTTTTAAAAATAGGCTACTAAATGGAGGGGATAGAAGGAGGAGTCATTGAGTATTTTGCAACTCTAGGTCACAGAATTAGGGATTGCAGAAAAGCAACTGACAATCATTTGGACGTTTAAAAACTAATTCATAGGACAAAATGACCCCCACAGACCCTCTCCAAATTTTCACGCGTGCAGCTTTTCTTTGCAATTATTCATCAGACTCTTGCCTCATCTGCAAAATATTCTTATATCACTCTGCAGATATCTTTGGGTTGGACAGCCAGTTGAATGTAGCGGATGTATGCTTATCTAAGTCCATAACAGACAGGGTTTTTTTTCCCCAATCAAAAACTTTATGGCTTCCAGCCATACAACCCAATAAAATAGCCTTCTTAAATTGTTAAAGCAAAGCAAGGATAATGATGGCAGAAAGTCATGTTGGCAATACAGCAGACTCTTCTTTCCTCTCAACACACAATGACCTGGTAACCCAGCTGTTCAGGAAAATGGAAAAGAAACTCTGTCCAGTACGAGCATTAGGATTGAATTTCAGTGGCCGAGCTTTTCTGAAAAGTTCGTTGTCATACGTGTTTTCTTTTATATGTGCAATTGATTGCATGTAGTCCTGCAAAACTCAAGTTATTTTCTCCTCCTCTAAGAAAGATGCACACATTCTAAAGCTCTTTTCAACTGTGCTACCGCTGGCAAGGATTGCTGCATTATTAACATACCCAACAGTAACACAAGCTGCATAGAAATTCTATATTGCAAAGTAACAAGTAGTGGAAATCAAAAGTGTTTATGGTAAAGAGTCAATTTTATTGAATTCATCAGTTCGAAGAACATCTGCATTCATTACAATCTCCCAATTTATGTGCTTTAAATTAAAAAATGCAGAATGTAGGGTTATTTGCAGAAAAGACAGTGGTGAATTTAAACAAAATTATTTCAACTGAATATCTTTTTTTTTTTTTTTTTTACTTAATTTAGAATTTGGGTTCATGACTTCTCTTCCTGATTGAAGGTAAGAAAAATAATGAAATGTGAGAATTTTCCACATGACAAAAAAAATTTCCCACTTGGTTTTCTTAATAACCTGTACTAACTCCCTTAAGGTGTGATCAAAAGGACCAGATCATTTTCAATTAGTTACAAGTTAGTCTGCAGGTAAGAAACGTTCTTGTCTCACCTTAGGCTAAGTCTCTCCTTGGTGAGTGAAACCTGTGCGGCCCCTCTTTGCCTTTCATTAACTTTGATTCCAAAAGGCCAAAGTGAGATAGGAAGGAGACATGGAGTTAAATCACTCTTTTGGGAAGAGCCTCTCGCTGATGCTGGTCTCCTTATTGAGTTGAGATATATGTAACATACCTAAATAACCAGGAGAAAGTTTGTTTCAGAGTGTGCCTTCTACCTATCTGCAAAGTGATTTTCTGCAAAATTCAGAAAATGCACATGCAAACGTAATTTCCACCCACTTCCCACCAACTGAGCCAGCTTCATCCCTGCTATAACGTAGATGCTGTGGCTATAACTTCTGATGAGAGCCTAAACTGCCCTGGCAGGGATCATATGCAGTGGTGGGGCAGTCAAGGGCTGCCAGGAGTCCAAGACACTCTGTTCTCCATCAGGGGAACAGCACAAGGTGGGCAGACCTAGGCCAGGAGATAGAATATATTCTGACTCTTCAAAAATCTTTCAAAAGCAGTTTTTCAGCTCTTGCTTTCAGTAGGAAATGGAGGTTAGCTAATGAACTTGAATCAACATTCCTTATTTCAAAGGCCAAGCCTGCTTTAACAATTTACTTTGGACAACTTGAGCTTGTGCCTCAGTTTACCTATACGTAAAACTTGAGGAACATCTAACTCACAGGGCTCTGCTGACTCTTAAAATTAATGTACTGCTTTAACATGTTCCTTGACCAAAATTAGCTCTAGATGTGCATGTGGCAACAGCTCATTAGGAAATCTGGCTGAGATTTATGCAAACAGTCAAGCCCAATGCTTTGGGCTGGTGTGCAAATGAACACTTGCATCACATAACCAAGGCTAATCAGACAGATGGGCTCCGCCACCAGTAATGTGTCTTAGCTGTCAAATATCCTGAACTTTCCAGCCACCTACACAACACACAGCCACACATGTGAACACCCAGAGAAATTAATATGGATATTAGACTTCTTCATTCATTATCTTGTCATCATTTTAAAGCCCAATTTTGAGGTGAGACGACACATTGCAGCTTTTTAATTACCACTTGCCCCAGCTACTGCAATCACGGACCCATAAAGGAATCCCAGCATAAATTGTTTTTTGCTAATAAGTATCAGTCAGGGACAAATAATGGACCAGAGCTCTTTCACCTTTTTATTAATCTATGATATTTGCTGTAAAATTCTTGATGAAGGGAGCTCTGCCCTTGCAAGCAATGAGGTGCAAAGGAATGCAGCAAGTTCTTTGGATCTGCTGGGATTAAAAATTCCAGCAATGACTGACAGGGTATCACAACTGCATAAGTGGGGAGATGTGAGATATGCCAATGTGTGCAGTATTCATAAACATTTACTTCATTTTAGTTTTTGCAAGGTTCACTTAGGTACCATTGACATGCAAATCCTGAAAGGTGTTTAACCTTAAGAAACCGGGACTAGATTAGGGTTGGTGTGGGGAGGAGAGGAGCATGACTGTAACTCCAGCATGAGGTCCTGGAGTTTAAGAGCCGGGTAGCCATTTTGCATTGGCATATCTGTGCATGTGACTGATGAAACTTTAACCATGTGATATCAAGAACACTTTACTAGAAAAAAATGAGTTAAATGCTCAGCTGGTGTCCGAGCTCTTCTCTTAGAACAGGGGACTTCCAGGTTTTGGAGTGTGTCAGATTTACCATTTTCATCTTTATATTTAAAGTCCTTATACACTCTTTGTCGTGCCTTTTTTGGACTCCACCGCCTTGTCCCACTGCTTTGCTGAAAGAACCAGTTTGAGATCAAGTTTGTTAAGGAGGCATTGCATAAAAGCTGGAGTTTGAAGTCTAGAAACGGGACAACCCAGGACATTCACATCTGCAAAGGTCCCAATTTTACAGAAGTGTTTCTTTTCCATGTTTAGAACTACACTGTGATCCTCTCAACCTAAGGGGGCTGAAAGCAACCATGGAAGGCTACAATACACATGGAATGACTACATCACTGAGTAACAGCTCCATTCTCCAGCAAAAGGAGAGGATAGGGTAGAGCCTGAGCTATGAATTAGGGCTAAAAGAGTTATGAGTGTGTTTGTCAGAATAGCAAAGCAAATTGAAGCGTGAAATAGTAATCAATACCTGCTTTTATATAGGGATTCCACAAAATAACTGGTTTATAGAAAGAGTTTAGTTCCCTTTAACCATTAAAACCTTCAGAAGATGCTATATTCATATTTCATTACGACACCTATATTTCACCCTCATCCCACGAAGGAGTGCAAGCTTTCCTTTTTCCTTTTTAACCCTTTTAAGTTTTCACCCTTCCTCAACACTCAGCAAATTAAACTGCATAGAGAATAGCTTCCTAAGCTGCTAAAGTAATGGAGGGTTAAAATTTTTGTAATCTTTCTCCTTTTCCTTTCTGGTTTCCTTCACTTCCGAAAGGAGAAAAAGAAAAAAAAAAAATCCTTGAAATTTCTCTGTCTTGATGCAGATATAATTATGTCTCGATCTAGAGGCAGTCACAGCTCATGGCATTTTCTGACTTGTAGTAGAGGACTTTGGTCCTCCAAGCAGCACGTTCTCCTCCTGTCTCATCCTAGGAACCACCCTGAAATTTTTAAAATCCAGAATTAGAATTCTGAACTTGCTCCAGAGTTCCTCAAAAAAGCTGTATGTGAAATAGCCGTTTCCTGTCAGGCTCCTAAAATTCCTAGCAGTTAAACATAATTTTTTAAAGGCTTTATTTGCTATCAAGCACCTGAATCCTGTACATTTTACAAACTAATGAGCTAGTTTTTGAGGAGAAAACATAGCTGTTAGGAATATTAACTGTAGTTATGCTTACTGCAGGACTGTGTGTAAGGTGCATGTGTAAAAATCCTGCTTTAATGTCTAATCTTGGAGTAAGTCCCAGAAGAGATTGATTCAATTTCCATTCATTACGAGAGCAAAACTTAAAATTACTCTGATATATAGACACTTGCTATTCCCAGCATCTTTCAGGCAGCAGAGATTAGTGATGTGTGGCAGGGCCTATGATGACTAGTAATAAAGTGCCTTAAAATTATGGTGCAGTGTGTATTAATGGAAAAGCTTAAGGATTGGGTTTGTGTTACAATATGGGCTCTATAATTGACAGCTTTCATTAACAGGTCTCCAAACCACAAATCGGAAACCTACATCTGCTCATCCCTTTCATATGAAAGGGTACTTAGAAGAAGCTCTAAATCATCATTCCTGGTTTGTGTTGCCTTGGGAACTAAAGCATAAGTTTTGAATACGAAAAAAAATTGTAACTTAAAATATATTTTCAATACAATACTTAAGGGAATCTAGAACATTTACACATTATCTGGTTTCATCTTTGCCTTAAAGGTCCTCCTTTATCTCTGACCTACATGTTGTATAAAATAATCTTGTTGAGGCAAGTTCTATAAACTGACAGAACTACGATGACTGCAAAATAAGCTAATCTTTCTGTTATACAGTCAGGGACTACCTCTGATCTTCAGCCACAAAGAGACAAAAAACTAACCTCTTGAAAATGTTTTATGAAATTCATCTTGCTATATTGTGAAATTACGATTGTATGTGGAAAAATTCACTATGAATTAATATCCGTAACCAGCCACAGAGCTACATCTCAGGCTTAGGAAACACCTGTCCTCCCTGAGCGTCAGGTTCAGTGAACTGAATACTTGCCATGGGAAGATACGAAACCAGAATACTTAGGAATACCAGAAATACACAGCAAATTAATGACAATGTTAAATCAAATCCCAGACCGAGTAGCTCCAAGTGCTTCTTTGTGATTTAGTTCACCAAGAGTCATTTGCA
>NW_008824445.1:1009900-1072661 GCF_000699105.1 Pygoscelis adeliae
TCTTGCTTTCAACCTGAACTTCCTTGGAGATTTAAAAAGGAAGAGGTGACGATGTTCAGGCTTATATTTGTTTCATTCCTAACGAGATCAGCTCTAGAAAGGATAGTTCAGGTGGATTCAGGAACCCATTCCAATCCCTGCCTTGTACAACATAACCTTGCTTCTGCGGGCTCCACTTCTCCTTCTAGTACAAGACATGACACTTACGAAGAGCCCAGCGCCACACTGGTGCAGAAATAAGTCAGTAATTTAGATGAAAACTCTCCAATATAGTTTGTATCCATCACAAAGGTTAAAATTAGGCCAAATGAAATTCAACATTTTTCAGTAATGTAAATTTTATATTATTTTGCTGTTTCGATGATTCTTAGTTACTTTTAAAACGTTCTTTGGAGTAGCTGAGCTGAAATAGTTCACAGCTATTTCATAATTTCCTATTTTTTATATATATTTATAAAATCTATTCTCTTTGAATTCAGGACTAAATAAACCTGGGATCTTGAGAATTTCTTGCAAAAAACTCAGTCAGTGGGCTCTAACAAGGAGAGCAGATATCCTATAGAGGGCTATATTTGTGAAATATCAATCAAATATCAACTGGGATAAAGTTTTTTTATTTTAATCAGGACTGAATTTAGCCACTTAAATCTAATAAAGCAGCCTGAAATTTTCACAAGGACGTGTCATGCGGCTGTTCCAGAACCAGTGTGTTGAGCAAGCTCTGTTCTTTTATTGTTTTTACCAGGTGCTTTCTGGAGAGATGGGGGAAGGCAGAGAAAGAGGTTATTTTATTTTGCCTAAAACAGAAATATATTTTGATTCTGTGGAATGAATAAATCAAATTTGTTATTAAAAATAAACAAACATCAGCCTTGAGTGCAGTGTAATAAATGCATTCGGAGCAAATGAACATTGCCACAACAGAAGTTCAGCATTCAGATTTGTCCTTGAAGTGTTGGGGACGTTGCACTTCTGCACAAATGCCCTTAGCCAACAAACACAGAAAAAAGAGATGCAAAGGGGGTGGTGGGGTGACACAATTGTCGTCTTTATTTTCCTGCAGCTTTTTCATTTTCCAGTTCAAAGACATTTTTGTTAATGATGAATTGAAAAGTCATTATTCTTTGCAGATCGTAGAATGTTGATCTAGAAGTTAAAACACCTGATTTCCAAATAGCATAGAGCTGATCCCGAAGAAAGCCAGGAGAAAAGGATAAAAACCAGCCCAGGATTTCTGCGCAGCAAAATCTCAGGGTAAGCTTTCCCCAACAACAAATAGAACAATAATCAGGTGTGGCCAAAATAACTTTCCTGGTTTTAACTTATAGAGTTTTAATAACTAAAGAAATAAATTATTTTATATGGTGATCAACCAATGGTAAATAATGTGTTAACAGCATAATTGAAAATATGCTTTCAGCTCTGTTCATGCATCAGACTATCAGTGGGTTAGCTTCCTTGTGAAAGGACCAAAGTCATGACATGATTGACTAATTATGCACACACATCTCTATTTTTAGAAGTTTACTGGTGTTGACATTTAATGAAGAATGTGTGTGCCTCAATCAAATTTACTTTTCAACCTAATTTTGCACTTTGCCTATTTCACAGATACTTTTGAGGCACAATTTTGATGAGTCTTTTGCTAAAGATTCTGAATTTCTAACAAACATTACAGTAATTGTTGTAGATAAGGGCTGGAACAGATCTTGCATCATTGAAAAGAACCTTGGGAGTCCAGCTAATTCCCTTTCTCTGACTCTATGCTGTCAAAATGCTAAGTACTTTAAGGGGTAAGTCATAGGAGGAAACATCATTGCAGTCGTGTGTGATTTACAAGAATGTCAGGACACATTACAGCTTGTATTTACTTCCCTGCTAATTTATTTTGAGTGATAAAACACTTGTCCTGTCTACTAGTGCCACACAGAATTAATTGTCAGTATTACTCGACCAAAGGAAAATAAAGACTTTACAGAAAGGTAGAAGTTAGTTGCGCTGCAGAAGCCTAGTGGGGTTTTCAAAAGACTGAAGCTGCGCAGAACTGCAGCACACTTTCAGTTAAGCTGCCATTTATAAAGGGTTAGTGATTGATGAGTGTATTATCATTGAGGTTAATAAAAAGTTTCCAGAGACAGCAGGAACTAGGTTTAGTAAGAAGGTCTCTAGGTACTGCGTTCCAAGGCATACAGACATTATGAGCATGTTACAGGTATTAATTAGGATCCATTCACAGATAGTCACAAGCACATCAGCATCCCAAAATCAAGAGTTTTAACCAAACTTGTAGTCCAACTACAACCCATTAATTTTCCTTTCATAACTTGAACTTTAAATACAAGTGTGGTAAAAACCTCATCATTTTCTGGCTTTGATTATTTTAGTCCCAATGATACTTTCAACTCAACAGCCCTTAGAATGTTTATAAAATTCTTAGATTTTATTTCAAATTACAAAAAAATGCAGCTTTGCTGACTAACATTAATTTAAGGAAATATGTCTGTTTAACTTGAAACTCACTAGGGCATAAACTGAAAAGGGAAACATACTTAATGAAAAATTTACATTCAATCTGATAGTTCAAAGTTAGTGGATAACTTTTTGGATGAAACAAAGTTGTTTAAGTAACCAATGTGATTAAAACCACTCTGATTACTGAAATCTTGTTTTACTTATCTGTAAAAGCATTTTGCGTAGAACGCAGACATTTCACACATGATATTCCCGAACAACCTAAGCACACACTTTGGGCTGCAACGCCCCAAAACAGGATGTAGTCATCCTTAAGCCCATGACATACGTACTCTCTTGAAGTTGAACTTCTACCCTGTGTTATACCTGCATTCATCCTCTACTCCTAACTCTCTCTAAACCGTCACAAAGGAAATATGTGTCTGCTGTAAAACCTTAGAAATTTATTAAAATTCAAGAATGGGTCTGTAACAATGCATGGTAAGTGCTGTACAAAGCCTTCTCTTTCTATTGGAAGTTCAAAGAAGAAACTTCCTCTGTCTCATTAAATCAGGAAATAGAACGTGAATGTTTGACTCTGAAAGGTTTATTACTCTAAACTCTCTTGATTAATAGTAAAAACACTGCATTTCTTAATTTACACGCAAGTAAATCAGTTCCTAACCTATTATACAACACTACAAGAGTCTAACAGATGTTGTAATAAGTCTCTGGGACACCTGCAGAAGGGAGAAGTTTGGCCACTGTCATTTAAGTTTTCCTGCGGGTCTTTTCTCCAGTTACTACAACCTCTCTGATTGACAGAAATCCCTGGTTAAACATCAGTTGCTATTTCTTCCGCATTAGCTCTTCTCACAAATTTGGGAGTTTTTCAACCCATCTCCCAAATTAGTTTGTTCAGATCCCACCCCCTCCCCTCAGTTTCAACTGGTGTAAGTAGGAAAGGGACATATTCCTGCTCCTCTGTACGTCTGCTTTGCTGCTGATGCCTTGAGAACATTGGGCCAGTTCTTTAACAAATGTCTCCCCTCTTTTCACCTATCAACTCAAACTACATGTCAAAAGTCTAACTAACAACTTTTTTGGGGGATGGGGAAGAAAAAAAAAAATGCGCTCCCTATACGGTTCTAACAATATATTTGCAATTTATATAACAAGTTAGATTTTTAGGGTTACTTCATCACAGGTTTTTTGCTGATTGGCATCAAGTCCTACCCCACAATGCCTCAAGTGGAAATGTTGTCAATCCTACTACTAACAAGAAGGTTGCAAAACAAGACTAGAAACGTGAAATCCAATGAAGTCAATGAGAGAGAATCTCTTAATTTCAACAGTATTAGGTCAAATCCCACGCAAAGATAAAGGATTAAATATTTAATGCCATGAGGTCATTTTTCCTGTATCTTATTTACTTTCTTCAGCCACAGAGGGAGCAATTTGTATCACTATGGCATTGTACATCTACAGATTCCACCCTAGAAAGTGATTTTAAAGAGATCTGTCCCAGTTCCAGTATGGAAGTAGGAGTCCAACCACTGTTTGCAGATTTACTAATACTACGATTACAAAAATAAAAATGTATTGCCTGTAAAGCAAGGCTAAGTAAGCAGTATCAGGATGGCGATAGACAACTGAGTTAAAAATGTTCATCTTTTAGTAATCACATGCATTGTTCGTAAGGAGATTATTTTTCCAGCACAGTCTAACACAATTACTCCACATAATCATTGCTATAGTTTGCCTGCCGTATAGAAATTTAATGCTGTACTCTAAAAACCATCATCTTGCAATCAGTCTGAATAAGCTTCACACGAAGATGCATTTTCTCCAACTTTGGTGGATTTTCAAGCAACTAGAAACCCGTATTTTTCAATCAAATGTAACATTATATCTCAAGGAGTTAAGGGAGAGTCTTGCAGAGATACTGACTTTTGTTGTGCATGATGTAATGGTATTAGTTTAGCAAGATTTGATGAGCTTCCTCCATTTGCGCTGAAAAGATGTGGGCGTTAATATCTGCAAGTCTTACATTTTTGGCAGGCCAGAGACTTTGAGGTGCAAGTCAGCCTAAATAAGAGTCAGTGACTTATCAAGCCACTTTGTGCGCAGTGTGAAACTATGACTTGCTCCACTGAGCATGACTGAATATAGCTTTAGTAAATGTGAGTGGTTTTTAATAACCAGGAAGACCAAAGGGGTCATCATCAAACCTAGAAAGCAAAGACACTTATCTGAGATCAAAGAGTTGAAACACCAGTTCACAAGTTACTCTTTTACGATCTTTTCTTGGAAATTACTAAGCGCTTTGGTATAACACATGCTTGTAGCAATTTTTTAAGGTTAAAAAGAGGTCCTATTAAAACAAATACATTTCTAAAGAAAATTAAATGCCAGAATTAATTCTTAATTAAGCTTTTATAGTGCTAAATCAAGCATTCAGACTCTAGGAAATTTCAAACCTTGAGTTTTCTTCAGTTGTATTAACTCAGCTACAGTGAACACCGTATTTACTGATGTCCTAAACACTTAGTATTAGGCAATTTGAATGTCTTTCTCAATATAGAAATTAGAAGATGAACCGCTTTATTATCTAACCATGTTACCTAAACTTCGAGGACCTCCTTCCTAAGCTCTCTGCAATTACAATCTATACCACATGCAAGTCCTTTACTACACTCACTTCATGGATGTGTCTTGTTTGCCATGGACTGGGGCAGCAGGGATGTTATAAAATATAATGTATCAGCCTGTTTAACACAGGAAGCATTTGTTAAAGAAAACAAACAAAACCACAAACACAAGCTGACAGGCTTCCCACACAGCTTGAGCTACAGATTTGTCTTTTTTTTTTTTTTTTAATCTAGAATTTCTGGAGAGCCCACAGAGACATCTTGTGCCTGGATAATATATAGCAAGTCACCAGTACAAAAGAGGGGCCATGGTCCTTCTTCCTCTTTGCTCCAATCCTCTTGGGACACCACAAACATCGACAACTGGCACTTACCAGCATCATGGCTTGTGAGTGCAAAGTTATTATCTCCCTTGTCTTTAGATGGATCTAGAGAAAGTGGTGGTGGAAGCTCCTGCTATTGTGAACCTAGATTGGCCATAGTAGCATCCAGTCTTTTTTCATCAGGTAGCATCTACTGACATTTTTGAGTCATCATGTCTTATTCAATAAAATGTTTTATCTAATACCTATTGGTAGCCATTGATTCTTGAATCAAACATCACTGTGTTACACGCTGGTAACGGCATTGCAGCAACAAAACCTTTGGACAATATTACAGAGCTTTGAAACCAAACACTTGGATTCCTATCTGAATGCTCTTTTTTCAGTAGGAATTCTTGGGTTTAGTTGCAAGACGGGAGTTAAACAGCATGCCAGTAGTTGAGACAGAGTTTAAATATTTCAGGTAGTGACAGCGAGATGAAGTACAAGTATTGTGAGCTGACTGGAGCACCCTGAGAGTGGTTTAGCTGTAGGCAGCAACAGGGGCTGTAGGCTACCTCGGAGAGGTCAGAGCCCGACTAAGATTGTTTCCTGTCAAACTAATTCCTCAGAGCATAAAAAGTTTCCCATTTCCCCATGTTAAATACCTGCCTCCCACTCAAAATTAGACACTATTCTATAGAACTGATATTTATATTATATTGGGAATTCAGGGTCAAATTATGCTGTCACTTATTTTTCAACAAACCTTTTAGAAGATGGCCTGATTCCCCTGAATAATTAAAGCATTTGCTATTACTCTAGGATACTCAACATAGCTGTAGCATTGGTATAACTGCCTTTGTCTAAGGATATAAAGAAAGGATGGTCTGAAGGGAGAGGTGCAGGGTGTGACATAGCCCGAGACTGCTCCACACCAAGGGGCACTGTGTCTACAATACTACAGAAAGCAATGTGGGGGAATTAACCTCAAGGACAAAATAGCTGCCCGCTGACATCACCTGCCTGTGAGAGCACACTCAGAGTGGTACAACTCAGGTGGTTTCTCAGAGGACTTGTATATCCAAGTGTGGTGGTTCTTAGAGGACCTTTTGAAGTATACCTGCCGTCGGGGTGGGCACCAGCACTCTATGCAGCCTCTGACTACTCCATTTGCCTTAGGATTTTTTAATGTCAGGCAGACAAAAAAAAGAGGCTTTTTTTTTTTTTTTAAAAAGGACCCAACATCACCTGGTAAAGGATAAAGACAACTGCTTGGACACCCTGCACTCTGGGCTAGTTCAGACTCTCCAGGAGAAAGAGAATACAAGGGTTCTGACTGCCCTCCTACCAAGGGTCCCCTGAAGGAGTTGATTAAACAGCCATTGTGACTCATAGACTTTCATGAAGTACAGTTTTCTGCCTGTTTTCTCTCTGGTTCATTATTTGCTGCTGGTATGGACATGAGGTAGATTATCATACCGCCTCTCTAGCTGTGTTTTATTCACTCACTGGCCAGTGAAGCTAAGTTATGTTCACTGCTCCTTCAGTCCCTGGCTACCCACTTTGAGAAACAAACGGGTTCACGGGATACTTTGGGTCCTGCAGGCCTGCAATCAAAGTCTAGAGAACCCATGCGAGATGCCTATTTTCCTCATGTAACCATTGGATCATACAGTACTCCAGAGCACCCCCAGTCTGGATAGTCCACGTAAGATCCAATGGAGGTGGATAGGAAGATTTCTTGGGCACACGTAGTACGGTTCACAAATACTCCTTAAGAGAGCTCTCCTGATGCCATTTGTAAAGGCAATCAATAACGTTTTGCTATTGTTTGCTTAACCACTAACTGTGAAACCAAACTGACCAGTAGAGATGTGGCTTACAGTGTGCATCATTAACCCAATACAACAGCTGCCATCACACAACCTCCCTTATTTCGTGGCAATATTTTGCCAAGGCTTAGAGAAGCTATTTCTGTGCTCAGCGTTACTGCTATGCAGGACGGTAATTAAGAGAAGCATGCACTGGACTGGAAGGAAACGTGCAAGAAGCTCTGGAAAAGTAGCCCTGAAGCTATAGGAGCAATGAAAATGAAGTTCTGTTACTCAGAGTCAAAAAAGTGAGGTCACAAAAGGTGAGGTTGGCACAGAATTTACTTATCCCCACTCTCATCACAGGATGCTCCTTAAGATTATCACTGGCTCAAAGATACATTAATCTTTCAGAGATGAGAGAGGAATGAGAGTAACTGCTTTTTAAAGGTAGACACATGAAGTAATTGTAAGTTTGTCTGGACAAGAAAATGCCATATGTGCTCTCCCTCTCTCTTCTGGAAAGAAAAAGAAAATTACCAGCCTCTTGACTGAATGTGGCATGTGACAATTTCAGAATGGCTCTTGACCTGTCTGGTAAAAAGTACATGACTTGCCAGACAAAAAAGTTGGAGAGATGCTGGATAACAGACAATGTCAGAAAGTTCCAACCTGGTGACCTGTAACAATGCAGCCAGTATTCAGGAGAGTAATAACTGTTATGATGTAAAAAAAAAAAAAAAGAAAAAAAAAAAAAGAGAGAAAACGAAACCAAACTGGAAAATGCTTGCATAGTTGGCATTTTGGACAGATGCGGAAGACAATAGGTTTAATCCCATCTGTGTAACAACCTTCTTTGTAAACCCTTGGATGGATAAATGAATTTCTTTGCACTTTATTCCCAAACTTCTGGAACAGGCACAGCGACACTTACCTTTCTGTGATCTAACCAAAAGCTCTTTAGAAAAGGAATTGTCTCCCACTACCAGTCAATGGAGCCGATAAAAACGTCTGCCAATTTGTTTAGCTTATGACTTGATTTCAGAGTGCCACATGTTGAGCTGTTGCAGTCTTTGTTAGAAAGCATAGGTCAACTTTGCACCTTAAATAGCAGCTGAAAAGTTGACTTAACCAGCTCACTGAAGATTCCCCTGGGTAACACACAGGTATCCTTTCCCTCTCATAGAAGGAGAGGGATAGACCTGGCAGCAAGGATTCATAGCTGAGACATCTCCGCATCCCAGTTGGCCACTACAGTAGCCAAGCATCATTTAGACAGAGCAACTATTAAAAGTTCAAGGTGGTATAAAACAGTCTGGAGGACACCACTGTCCTGCATCAAACACATCGGGGGGGGTGGGAGGGGAACACCAAAAAAAACAAATCACAAAAACCCCCCAAACAACAACAACAACAAAAAAAACCCCAACCCCAAACATGAACAGTATTTCTCAACCAGTTCCTCTTCTATCGGTTGAGAGCACCAACAGAAGTTGGGTGCACTGAAGATACTGGGTGTCTGTCTAATACCATTCATTTCCTTTTCAGAAAGACGACAGTCAAATTATTTTGGTATATACATCTTTATCCAGACTGCTTTAGTCTGCATGATTTCAATGGTCAAGCACCTACTTTGGGTAATGTTTTTTTTCTATCCGTAATGGATATTCACAACAGAGAATTACGTCTTCCTGTCAGTAGGTAAATAGGCTGCCTGTGTGGATTGTCACAGTCTGGTTCAGCACTCTATTCCCTTCCAGCAAAACATATTCATTACTAACCATAAAAAAAGAATCTGCAAAATAGCCAAACAGTCACAAAAGGAAAATTATTTAGCTTTGAACTTAATTATTTCCACACTTGCACGATATTTACACAAGCACAATTTTATAAGGCTTGATTTTCTCCTAGGATATTTTTATGTCTGTTATAGTGATTTCAACAAAGGGAATTTGGAGAGACATTAAAGTGTTATTCTGGTTCATTCACATTTTACACAGGGGGAAATTGCTATCCAGAATGCAATGCTGTGGGCTTTACCTAACATTGGAGTTATTCTTGATGTACAAAACAGAAATCCACTGAGATTATGCTGATGTTAAGTTCGCATAAGGTCAGAATCAGGCTTTTTGTTGCTGGAGAAATTTAGGTATTTTTGCTTCTTAAAAAAAGAGTTAATAATAACAACAATCCACTCATTATTTCCAGCAGCATTTCACTTTTAAAATATCACATATAAACCCGAAACAGCATAGGGCAATTAGTCTTTGGACTCATACAGAGCTCTGCTTTCTTGATACAAATTAGCTTTATGGAACCAAAGCTTCACTGAAAAAAAGAGGGTGGGTTTTTTTTTTTTGTTTTTTTTTTTTTGTTTTTTTAAGGATGAAGTACTTTGTATAGGATGAAGGACGAAAAATGGGATTTTCTTCAGAAAACCACCAGAGGTGTTGTAGATAACGTTTTAAGAAAATGTGAACCCTAACAAAACTATTGTTTGTATCAAACAATCTCATTTGGTTTGTTATATCAATGCGACTGATCTCTCTTCACTGATGTCTGTCATTCCAACCTTGCAAGGCTTAACTTGCACAATCTTGACGGGACTGTTAAGAAGTTGAGAATTACAAGAATATAGTTTACAATGCAAATCTCTTCTTGGCTTTCACAGGTGCTCTAGCTCTAGGGCCGGCTCAAGAGTCCACATACACACTCATCAGTTGAAATTCATGACAGATTAATGGAACAAATTATATCTGAGCACTGAAATGCACAGCGTACATAATCACATCAAAGTCAGCAAGATATTCAGAAAAGGACAGGAACCAAACATTCTTTTATTGCAGGCAATGTTAAATATTGAAATGTCATTGTTTTGTACAGTGTTGTACCATGAAAACCATCTGACATCTCATCTAGTAACCCACTAGAGTATAAAAAACCCAAGCAAAATATTTATCTACCTTTCAAGCAGTCTACTTCTAGAGCAGATCAAGTCGCCTGTTTCTCTCTGAACAAGTAAAGCTCATCCTTACAGAAAAAGATCAGTGGTGTAAGTCAGCATAACTTCGGGTATTTGAGGAACCGTGCTTATTTCCCAGTTGTCTTTTCAATGCTGTTCTGATGGTGATGCAGAAGGGGAGGCCTATCTCTAAGATGCAGGCATTTTAACATGTCCCTTTACTGTACATCCAGCCTATCTCTGCCTCCCCATCCTTTCTTGCTAGTGCAACAACTAGGTGCAGTGAAGTAGTATGTTGCCACTGAAGTGCAGTAGGATTGAACAATTTGCAAGGTATTTGTAAACAGCAAGTACCAATCTCCTGCTGATTCCTGTGATGAAAAAGGACCCTAGCAAGGCTGTCAGCTTTGTCCCTCTACAGAGATAGAGGCCCATTTGCTACAGGGAAAAGATGGAGAGCAGATGGGAGGTGGGCAAGCATGGAATGGGGAGGACCCAAAAATCTGACAGTTTGCCTCTGCAGGTTGTTTTTTTCTTATCCTGGGGGTACCAAAAACATTCTTTGCCCGTAACACTAAAAAACACTGAGCCAGCCCTGCGTATTCTTCTTTCAGCACTTTATAACCAAGTATTCTAGCTTTAAGACATAATACGCCTAGCCAATGGTGTGCCTGAGTAGTCCATGTATGGTCGTTGTATGTCTGCCATTGTGGCTGGCTTATAAACCTCAAGGTGCTGGGCAGCAGATGAGTTTCAACCACATCTGCAGAAGCTGAAAGAAGTCCCATCCAGTGAGTACTTCTGTACTGTAAGCAGACACTTTTTGCCTTAGAAAAAACAGTGTTTAACTTCTCCCTGGGAAGCAATTCCCACACCATTTCCTGCAAGTAGAGCAGTCTTGTAGTATCTCAGAAGCTACATCCAGGCCAGCTACAGAAGCTACAACAGACAAGGTGGGAAATTTGTAACATGATCAGAAATTGCTTTAAAATGAGGTACATGAACATTTTAGGTGAGTACTAGGGGTAGAGCCAAGTAAGAACCCAACAGCCTGCTGTTGTCAAGAGCAACCCCACTTCCCCCACGTGCAACCATGCCTGAGGTCTCCCAGTTTCTCTCATCCCTCCTGTATATGTACAGCACTTGCTATTTTCTGGCAAGTTAAAGCTTATAGAATGTGGTGACATGTAAAATGATTTTTTTCCAACAACAAAATTCCAAAATTTACAAATCCAAGAGACATAATTCTGAGGACGGGGTGAAAGAGATGGAAAACAAGTTCTCTCATGACAGATCTTAGCTCTCTTTAAAACCCAAATTTAAGAGTTTTGTTCTATTCAAGTTCCAGTCCTTTGCCTTTACAATAGAATGGCATTCGTGTCTCTATGCTGTCTTTAGTGAAGAGTTTGCATCCACAAAGGTCTCCCATCTCATAGGGCATTGCAAGAGACTAAAGTAGATCAAAACAGCATTTGGGTCAGTTAGTAATTTACTTTGGCATGAGAAAATTAAAAGCAGTTCTCATCTCTTTTGTCTCCTTTTGTATATTCATCTGTTTCGTAGCTCCCATGCCATACAGTTTCCACTTTGAGTAGAGATCTGCCAAACACCGTAAACCTTTATGAGAAAAAATTATTGCACTGACAGAATTAGACAGCTGGATAAATGTAGATTCCCCAGCAGCCCCTCATGGTCCTTGCTCCAGGTGCAGAATTCCTAAAAGTCTATGACATTGGAAGTATTTGAAAGGCACAGTGATCCACACAGCCAAATCAGACCCATCTGACAAAGCGTACCTTCTTTGGAACGAGTAGCTCTGTCCACTTACACCTAAACTGTTGGTTGGCAAGAGCTGCTTTTTATCAACATCATACATAACTATGCTAGTAAATTTGTTTCAATAAATGCATCATGTTGAATACCATTGTTCCTTAATTTAAATGTGGACTTTCTCATCCCAAAATACATGCTGTGTGGCTTTGCTATTGGCACTTGCACACAGCTCTAACCACCTCGCTTCCTCACCTGCATTAACTCCTAATGGGTCTTTCTCCCTCCTGCCTTAAAGAATCTCTCCCAGCATTACATTTCATCCTTAGTAGCAAACTCCCAGCACATATGCTGCATTTGGAGACAATTGAGCTAGCGTGGCTAGATAGAGCTGAACTGACTCTAATTCAACTGAATAACATGGCCTGTTTGGCAGGGTAAGAGCCTTGCCTTTATTCCCTTTTGTTAATAACCATGTACTCCCATACACCAAGTTCGATAATGATAAGAGACCTTAACTGTAGACATTATATCATCCCTAAGAAACTATCCCATAGAATTCAGGCAGGATTGGCAGACATTAATTTAGCTGACATTCTTGTTTATTCTGTGAACTATATGTTTGAAGCCATAGCTGGCTGTAATATTCTGATGGTCGATGCGTGCTTCTCTATTACTTTCCATCTATTACATACTGAACAAAAGGCTAGAAAGTGCAGACATCAAGGGGAAAAATTCTAGTTCCACTACAGTAGCTAAAGCTGTCTGCTATTGAAAGCAATGATAGGTAATCTATAAAATAGTTTCAACAACCCCACGATAAAAGAATCCCACTATCACTGCAACCCAATAGTACTAGTGGCTGGAAGAGAATTTATTCAACAGTGAAAGTTAGTCCACAAGAAAAAAATTGATGTTTTTACAATATAAACCACATGGTTTTATGATGTATAGACCAGCATCTTTGGAAATCATTGTGGAAGAATTAAGGAAGTTTCAATCAAGATCAAAGTTTGGGTGACATCACAAGGTTAAATATGAAGAATAAAACTGTCTACCAACAGAGGAACACTGTCTAAACCAAGTTTAAACACAGTTTGACAAACACTCTGGACGGGGAGCCCAACTTACTTAACCCACTGCATTTGGGATAAAATAATTTTTCAAGTCACCCTCCAAACCAAGCCAGATTTTTTTATTCTGTCTTATCAAGTGCAACCAGAAATTCAGAACTCAATTCTTTGTCCCTGGTAACTGCTGAAGCAGCAAACTTTCAGTATCTTTCCACCTTTTCATGTTTGGTGGTCAACCTCAACGGAAGTTAGGAGCAAGTCCCTGAGGTTGCTTTGGCAGCCAGCAGAGGCAGTACAGACGTGCACCTTCAGCATGCCCCTTATGCTTTCAGATCATAGAATAGCAAATGTTAGCTCTGTGCTGCCAAGAGTTTCCCTTATGGTAGCATATTCCCAGGTTATAGGAGCCACACAGATCATTTATGATGCAGAACCAATGTAGAAAGCTTTACACAGGATGCCAAATCCTGCCCTCTATTTATATTATTTGGTAAACTGGGATTTCTTCTGAATGCTGACAGAATCTATGAAATTAAAGGGCCTGCAAGAGTATTTATTGTAAAACTTGCAACTAATATTTATGACCAAACCTATTATTAGGGATTTTACAGTGAATTAAGGACTTGGCAGCATTAGGTTTACAGTTGGACTTGATGATCTTAAGGGTCTTTTCCAACCTATATGATTCTATGATTCCCCAAATACTTTCCAGACAAGTATGACCATATATAGTAGTAATTAATTATGTTATATGGTAGGGAATCACAGCAAAGAGAAACAAGATGAAGAGTTTGAAAGCATCCTTTTGGCTATTGAAGGACTCATTTATTGGTCTACCACAGTGTTACATTTTGTGTTAATGATACTGGGTATGAGTATGTTATGAGTATTGTTACTGTGGCTGCCAAAAACTCGCTTCATCATTCCTAGGAAAATGGGGGTAGATTCAACCCTTGGAAAGTGAATTAAGGAGCAATTCTAGCATACTTATATAATTCTAGGAGACCCATGAGAGTGAAAGGGTTGAAGCTGTGTTTTGCTACACAAATGGACAGTAGCTGGCAACTAGAAGCTGGACCACTCTCAAGGGAAAACAAACTTAGAGCAACAAATATTTTGTAAGCAAGGCATGCGGAGGATAGAGCACCACCCTCTAACATGATTAATTGTTCCACAGCTCTGTTCACCACAAGGCTCTGAATCAAGATGGAGTCAGAAGTTGACACAGAATTCTCTGGAGTTTTCTTCTGAAAACAGCTTCAGAA
Source organism: Pygoscelis adeliae (assembly GCF_000699105.1). NCBI lineage: Eukaryota > Metazoa > Chordata > Aves > Sphenisciformes > Spheniscidae > Pygoscelis > Pygoscelis adeliae. The sequence goes on from NW_008824445.1 coordinate 1,024,189, forward strand.
GCACACATGCAAGCTACCTATGTATCTGCTCCAGCACCCAGGTTGGCAGTTGGCAATGCATTTGCCTGTAGGCACTTGGCCATGAGTTTACGTGTCTAAACGGCTCAGACAGTACTGTGTGCAGATACTCAGGGCTAGCCCTGAACGAGCCACGCGGTGTCTACACAGCACACCACGGTGCCACACAGATGCACTAGCTTGAGCTGCAGAAGCTGCAGAGCAAGACGCTCAGCCTGAGCTAATATGACATGGCCGATTGATTCAGAGCGGCTGCTCTCTGCTTTGACAGCTCTACAGAGGGCTGCATTGCACTGCATAAAAGTAGCCTGCCACAGACTTAGAGACCCCTGAGAAAAAGAATCACAAAGATTACAAGTTATTCATTCAGAGCGGCTGCTCTCTGCTTTGACAGCTCTACAGAGGGCTGCATTGCACTGCATAAAAGTAGCCTAACACAGAGTTAGGACCCCTGAGAAAAAGAATCACAAAGATTACCACAAGTTATTCATTTTAACTTTGCTTATTTTAGGAAGTTTTTGGGGTTTTTTTTTAAGTTTTTTTTTTTAAAAACTGCAAAGAATAATTCTCTACTGCTCTAAATTGGGACCTAATGCTAAGTGGAATGAGTGAAGTGAGAAAGTTTGGTGTCAGATATTTTAGCTACGGCTTCCTAGAAAGTCAGAAATGCTTTTCTATGATTTAGTGCAATTAATTAAATGGTTATACTCAGAGAATTTCATGTGGTAGGTATAAATGAGGCAGCCTTGTTAATCCAGACTGATAAGAAATTGCCCTTTAAATAGTAAGAAAAATGATTTAAAAGAATTCTCACAGCTGTATTTCTATTCTTTAGTTAAATAGGCTGGGAAAGTATTAAAATAGAAGCTACTTTTTTTCTAATAATTATAATGATGTCTTTTTATCATCCGAGTCAAGATAGTTTCTGCAGCGTTTTATAAATGATTTTGCTCCAATTCCAAATAAATGCCCAGATTTTGATATTACAATGGAGTGACTCATCATGCTAAGTGAAAACCACTTTTTACTTCTCTAACCCAGGACAAAGAAGAGACCTGCAAGAGCAAGAGAGGGTGAAGTTCAAAAAGGGACAGGTTATAGCATGACATGTTTTCACCACTGCCAGCGCCCATGTAACAAATCACACAGGCAAAGGCAGTAACAGCACAAAATTTTCCAGGAACTTTGCTTTATTGCCTTGACTGCCACCTTTTTGTACATTAGACATTGGTACTATCAGTTTACATCCCTACAGCCATGTGCCCTCCTTCAACAGTTCCACAGACATCAGCAGCTCCAAGCTGCAATACCCACTGAGTGCCCGGCACCATGTATTTCACCAGTACAGCCAGCCTGTCCAAAACAGAGCAGCAGAAGAGTTTGACCCTCTTCTCCACTACATGAGACTAAACACCAGATAAAGCACAAGTTTCAGAGCTGAAGAAGGCTGTTCCCACCTCGTTTCTGGTTCTCCTGGACTGCACCGAAGCTCTGGGCGAGTCAAGCGACACAACCAGATACCAACTGATAAGGAGGTGTGGTTGAGCCTCCCATCCTGAACTTTTTCCATGGTCTTCCCCCCCTTCCATCTGCTTCCTGGTACATCCTTTCTGCTCAGGTCTGGGCAGCCCAGATTTGGTGGGACTTGGGAGAGGGGGAGTTATAGAAAAGCAGTGACAAGCACCGCAACTAACAGAAACGTGAAGCTTACAAAGACATTTCTGGCCAAATATATTCCATTTACAGGGAAACAGCCAATTCAACAGCCGGTTCAATTTAGCAGACTGAGGAATCCAGCCCTTTGATTCCTCATCTGAATCTCTGCAGAGTGAAACGTTAAAAATGATTCAAGGCAGAGATAACGCAGTTTCAGTACTGGCAAAACCTCTTCAGCTGCTCATCATTCAGATATATTTTTGAATTCCTGAGCAGTGTAGGAAGCAGCAGTAAAGCTTCTAGTTTATGCCTGGCCCAGTTACAAATGGAGACAAGCTATTACTTTCTCTTTCCAAGAATTCATTCAATTGAATCCAATTTTGAAAGCTTTGGAGAATAATTTGAAATATAAGGAATTTTAGGTTCCTTCTGAGCCTTCACAGTGCCTTGACACTGGCATTATTCATCCACATCTTGCCAGTAGCTGGAAGGCTATAAATTCAAGCAGAACTAATAGCAAAACAGCTTCTTTGATTACATTGTGAAGGTGTAGCTTGTGTAAGCAAATGTCTGGCAAACATTCCCACTTCTGTGAAGCTCTTACAGATATTTACTTCAAGTGGAAGTATTTTTAGTATAATTGCCATTAAGTGAATTATAGGAAGCCAATATAATTTTATAACTGGTGAAAAATATTGTTACTTTACATCATTAAAATGATTTTTAGAGCTGCTGCAATCACATTTTGCCTATATATTGCCTGTCAATATATCTGAGATTCATAAAAATAGGCCAGCGTCACAGAACACTTGAAATATAGTTTATGTGCAGCCAGAGACACTTCATATTCTGCAATATGTGCTTTTCATTCTTCAGCGTGTGCTCATCGTACCATATACAACACATATTGGGAATACAGAGATTTTCCCTCTGCACTTACTGCAATGTCATTTACTAATGACATTGTGTCGGATATTCAGTTCTTTAAGCATGTCTTTCAGCCCAGACATGGTGTATCTGTGGAGCTACAGCAAAACCCTTGGAAGATCAGCACGAAGTTATACCGAAAGACGTTATTTCCACCAGCCCTTTATCTGGCACAGATCATTTTCCCTGTCACAGCCACCGATTCACGTTTTCGGGGCAGGCAGAGTAGAAACTCCATACACAGCCTGTCCTTGCCTTCCCACTCACCACCTGCTCGCTTGATAGGGGACATAGCAGCCATGAGGAACTCGCCATCTCTGATGAGCTGTCCCTTGTATCAAAGCTAATCAGGGCAGGGATGCTGGAGGGACTTTTCCACCTTATTTCCCTGCAGAAATGCCAAATGCAAGTTACCCTCACACCCAATATGATTAATTAGCAAACCAGTGAGTCTGAAAATCGCTACATGATGACAGATGGTGGGGTGCTCAGGAGCAAGTGAATAGGACTTTGCTTCCTGTTTGTTTATTACTGGAAACAACATTACCAGCCTAATGCTCACACATCCCCAGAAGACATTATTCTACAGTTAAAAAGGACTGTCTATAGCTGCTGCAATGGGTCCTCTTACAGGCTGGCACACGAGTGCTGACGAGGGTCTGTATGGCAGACCACTCGTCCCACCCGCACAGATGTCAGCTGTCTTTTACAAATAACAGCTCGGCAGTATGTGGGGAGAGCAACAGAAGGCAGCCTGGGAGGATGAGGAGCTTAAGCACAAGCAGACCCCTTCTGAATAATCAGGACAAAGAGGTGGCAGCAAAAAACCCCCATAATCTAATGCCTACTGCTCTCTGTCATCCAAGATGACCCATAACTGTTTATAAACCATGCAGAACTTATTTTCCTCAGTATTTTTAGACTGGTCATGAACTGTTGGCTCAATGATTTGACAGTTTAATTCACAGGAGAAGAGGGAGGGGGTGAAATCATCCCAGAACACTAATGAGTCCTGGGAGACACAGGATTTTGATGAGTGGCCCATCGTTGGTCCTGCCATGCTGGCAAAGGGCAATCTCAACAAACAAGCATAAACCAATTCACAGCACTAAACACAGCAAGAATAATAAATCTGTCAGTGTTATTTTGCAGAAGAAAATGCTTAAAACAATGAACTTTAATATCCAAGCTCAGCACTGATGGCCAAGTTTGCATTTTATACTCTGTTTCAGCGAGGAGCAATATTCATCTTGTTTGAGCAGTCAATGGAAGAGAAATGATTGACTACTGTCATTGCTTATGTAAATGACTAGCGAAGACTATAAAGATGTAAAGATGAGGGACGTCAGCAGGCAAAGGAAGGCCCAAGCCATGTCCGTAGAATCAACAGCCAAAAAACCCCTGAACAAATAAACAACAAAAATACTCAACAACTTCCCGAAAAAACAAGCCCCTGAGAAGAAAAATAATGCATGTTTTTAAATAAAAAAATTTCTCTTCTCTGTTGATGATTTCCTCTTTGGCTCTGCAGTGATTATGTTCTCAAGCTTCCCTAATGACAAAGAAAAATAAATTCTTGTTTGCCATTCTTTTATTTCAGATAATCTACTCTAATTGGGTGTTTTACTGAGCAATCGATTATACTTCACTCACTTCCCTGGATTTGAATTACAGAATTAGGATTGGGAAAAAAGCTATCTAGTTAAGACTACATTGTTGTCATCCTAGTATCGGGATGAAGTTCACCCTGGGCAAAGGACTCCTTTGCAGCATTTAAGCCCTATTCCGAGTAGTGAGAAATGAGATCTTGTGCTCCTCTTGTGCATAGAATTGGAGACATCCATTCTTAACAACCAGTTCTGAGTAGTTTTGGTGAAGTCAGCATGATGACCCGTAGGAATGTGTTGTGATTTAACCTCGGTTGGCAACTGAGCACCACACAGCCGCTCACTCACTCCTCCCCACCTCCGGTGGGATGGGGGAGAGAATTGGAAGAGTAGAAGTGAGAAAAACGCGTGGGTTGAGATAAAAGCAGTTTAATAATTGAAATAAAATAATAAATAATTATGATAATAATAATGTAATAATAATAATACACAAAGCAAGTGATGCACAATGCAATTGCTCACAACCCACCGACCGATGCCCAGCCAGTCCCCGAGCAGCGGCCCCCCCGGCCAGCTTTCCCCAGTGTATGTACTGAGCATGACGGCACATGGTATGGAATGTTTCTTTGGCCAGTTTGGCTGTGCCCCCTCCCAGCTTCTTGTGCACCTGCAGCCTTCTCAGTCGGTAGAGCACGGGGAGCTGAAAAGTCCTTGACCAGTGTAAGCACTGCTCAGCAACAACTAAACCATCGGTGCGTTATCAACATTGTTCTCATCCTAAATCCAAAGCACAGCATTGTATCAGCTACTAGGAAGGAAATTAACTCTATCCCAACCAAAACCAGGACAGAATGACATCTCACATATAAGCATTAAGGACTGTCCCATTTTAAACTGGATGTAGTTCTTCATATCCAATAGAAGGTGGATGAGCTATTTTTTGTAGCCATTGCAAAATAAACCGTTGTATAAAATGTCAGGAATCATAATGAAAGCAAGAAGAGTGAAGAAATAGCTAGAGTACAATAGAGTATTGCTCTATAATTTATATACAGTATGCATCATACAAAAGATGCTGTATTTATGATTTAATAGAGTTTACTATTTTAAAAGTTAGAATTAGCTTTCAATGCATCCTATTAGTGAAGCTGCAATGTGTTAAGTTAATGTGTGAAGGCATTTTTAATAACAGGTCTAGCTACAATTTCCCATGTAATTGAATGGAGAGGGGAGAGAAAAAAAGAAAAAAAAAAAAAAAGGAGTTTGTGGTATATGCCACCACAATTGACAGTTACAATATTTTTTATGGTTCTCTTGCAATGGAAATATCAAGTCCATGGGTAAGCACTGTAATTGTGGGTAAAAGACAGCAATAGAGTATATTATGTAAAGAACCAGAGTAAGTTTCTTGGTCTCAGATTCATCCCAGTTCTTTACTGTATTGGAGCAGCAGAAAGGGATGACTGGATGAATGTGTAATATAATCCGATAAGTGATATTTGTCTCTCAAATGGCTACCAGCAGCCAGCCAAGTTTTGCAAATGCCAATTTAAACATTTGCCTAAAACATACATGTAAAGCACAATGTTTGGTTATGTTTGCAGCTATCAGACCAAGCGGCCCCCCTGCGACTGGATGATCGGAAGTAGGTATAAAGGAAGCCAGAAATCTTACAGCAATCACAGAGCTGATAAAACACTGGTGGCCAAATCTTCAGCTCCTGCAAATTTGTATTGCTAGGGTGGAAAGTAGTTAAGTACCTTGTGGTACCGTTATAGAGCTGACCTTAAGTGTCTAACCTTTGTCACACTTGCTACCTTGACGTATAGAAACCAAATCCTTGTTTTACATTCTCAGGAACACCTGTAAGTCCTATTTTCAAATGCAATTTAGGCACTTAGTTTCTAAGAATTACCATGGAATTTTAAAATAGGTGGTGTTTAAAAAAACTTTAGGTTTTTTTTTTTTAGATAAACCAAGTTAATTATCAGACCCATATCACATCTCAAAAGACAATAACGTAGACTAAAGCTGAATGAGCATTTGAATATTACCCTGCACCTCAAGTGAGGAAAAATACCTTGCAGTTCAATTTGCACACAAAGAAATCCTTTTTGATGTGGAAAAAACCCTTAACCCTACATCAGAAAAAGCAGAATAAGAAATTTTCCCTTCAACTTGTTGTTAAAATAAGTAAACAAAATTTCTAGATACCTGTTACACTCTTCAAAAAAGTCATGCATGCACTTAAGAGAGCTCCATACAGTCAGTGTAATATTCCATTCATTGTTAGACTTTCAAGCCAACCTGTCCCCTAAGTTAAAAATATATTCATATAATAAGGTTGGAGGCTTTTTTGTCTTGGTTGCAGTAAAAGCTACTGAAAGAGAGACTCAGGAAGGTAAATATTCTATAAAATTTACTAGCATAAGGTTCATCTTGGAACGCCTATCTTCTAATGAGAAAGCTATGTATTCATCTTATGGTGAAGATTCATCACTGAATCTTACACTTAAAGATTCATTGTATTGTCTGTTATTTCACTGCTAGCTCTGGAATATACTGGAACACAATAATCTTTGCGGTTACAAGCAGACTTAGAAACTGCTGCCTCTCATTATGTATTTTCCATTACAGGGACAGAATATTTAGTTTCTTTAATTCAGTCCATTTGCTTCAGGATCCTTGAAAGTACAAGTGAATGTGAAAGTCCAAAGAAGGAAGGTGTTTGCTTTCAAAACAGCAGATTTGAATGGTTAAATGGTATGGAAATAATTTACAGTATAATTTTTATCTTTATGCCTGTGTCTCCTGCTTGTTATCGGAAGTTCTTTCAGATATGGACTGTTTTTTATCAAGGGGTCTACTGTAAAATAACAGAGGTAAAATAGGCATGAGATTTGGTACAGCAGGCTCTCCAGCAGATTCTCCACTTTTCTTGTTTTTCAAGTCTCCAAGGCGGTGAATTCAATGTCTCTAATAAACAGTAATTAAAGGTAGGGGTAAGGAAGAACAGAAACAGGAGACATTTTGCTCAAGAGAAAGGAAAGGACAATACCATCATTTTTAAAGCAGGTATATTAAAATGATACCTGCTCTGGCTTTGTACCAAGCTGCTAGCAGACTTATTTAAAAGGAACAAGTCATTTTAATTAGCTCTCTCTGGACTTATGAACATGTGGGTCCCAGGTGGTGGCAGGGAAGCAGAGAGAAATAAATATATATAAACTTAAATGAAGAGCAGGCTGGCCTTGTTGAAAGCTATCTCAGCTCTGCCAGTAATCACTTTCAACAATACAAGTCCACAGTGACCTCTGTTGTTCCTTTCATATTGGAGATTAAAAGATGAAGCACTCATACTGTGGCTGGTGAACATACTGCGAACTGGAAAATCAATGACTCTTTCAGACAGGTCTCTGTGCAAAAAAGGTTATCAAACATGAAATAATTAATTTTAATTCAACTGTTTAAGAATAGATGCTGAAAAAAAAAAAGGCCTTTCCTGGAAAAAACAAGACAAACAGACTTTTTTAATGCTAGCATTTCCTTCATGACATCAGATGCCTCTCATTTTAGAATAGATCTTGAATTATAATTTTATTTTTTCCATTTCTTTTCTGTTTATGTACTTCAATGCACTAAATCTACTTCTGGCAGGAGAATTTCAAGTAGCCCCCTACCTACTCTGATGTCCTACAGTTTCTCAAGGGTAACTATCTCCATCACCATATCACATAAAGCCTACGAGCAGTGGGTCTTCAGAGACAAGAATCTATCCAGAAAGGCAGCTTCACAGGGTGGTAAAGGATTAGAACAGAACTGTCCCCGAGTTACTTCCAATATGTTAAGCAGCTACATGTTTCATCAATACCTGCAACTTCTCCTGTTACTTCACCTGAAGACTGTTAGGAAAACATGCAACATCTTCCTGTGCTACAGATACAGACCGTTCTCTCTCTTTAAAGGCGCTGCAAAGTTGGTATAACACCTGCGTGTCCCATTTCCTCTAGGAGGCAACATCGGGGTCAGGAAGTTGAAATCTGATTGTCTGCACATCAGGCTTATTAGTCATACTATGAACACAGCATGCAGGGTTTGGATACTCATCTACACTGATGCGAGACTGGTCTCAGTCATGCTCAACGTTCCTCGACATTTGGGTTGGAGTTATGTTTTTCCCATAGCCTGACACCTTTGGGTTGGAGTTATGTTTTTCCCATAGCCTGACACCTTCTGCGTTGCTGAGGTTTAAAAGTCAACATCATCTGAACCTGGAACTGAACCAACGTCATTTGAATGCTTCAGCCCTGGTCTCTGAAAGGGGGACCTTTGAAGGCTTGTTTGCCTTCTGCACTATACCAAGCTGCTAAGGAGTGATAAGCAATTCAGCATGAAAAGAAGCTCAAGACAGCATTTATTTTTCCTTCATGTGTAACAATAACAAACTGTATATTGATCCCTTTTTTGGAAAATAGCCTCCATTTGTGATTTAGGAACAGCAGCCAGGTTAATTGCACAGTGCAGTTTGTTGTTTAACCTTCTACTTTTATCTTTCCTGGCCATTTCTACAATTCCTCCAGAGAGCATAAAATGTTTGAGTAGATGATACACCGTAGAATTGGATAGAGAGGAACAAACAGCAGCAGACTTCTGTAAATACTGAGACTAACAGAGTAATGCAAGAATTTACCAGCAGTCCTCAGGCTGGATCTCATGCACCCCACATGGATAGAGCACAATTTATTTATTTGTTTAAACACAGAAACATTTACAAAGACCATCAACTAAGCAAAAAGCCATAAATAAGCCATTCTACAAATGAAAGTCATGCCAAACACAACCAGACACCAAGACTGTGAGTAGGTTTCCTAGTATTCATTTCTATAGCGGAAAAGCAGTCCTCTTGTTTCATAAGACAAGGCCTGGAACTCTACCAGGACAGTTTATCTAAAGCATCACAGAAGAAGGTACTGGGACATTCAGCAGAAGCTTGTTAACTGCATTAAGGTACCTCAATACTGAACCTTAGGACTTGAACCTGAGTATATTTACCAGTGCAGTTCATCCCATTTGGAAGTTATCCAGAGATTTTTATTTTCTTATGTATGAGCTCACTATTCAGGAGTCTTCAACCCACAGCTTTTTTCTTGCAGTTTTTGCAGCTCTAGATGTGATGCTTGCTGCCTAACCCCCTCTCTGGGACACAAACTGTTCTGTGAATATAAGGAGAAAACTGATGGAGCTCTGTAAATGATTATGTGAGATTGTCTGGCATCAACTATTGCTCAAATCCAGTTATATAAGACTCTTAAGTATTTAGAATATCTAAAAATAACCCCTCCTCCAGCTGGTTCCTCCCTGAACCATTATCATCTGGCATAACGATAATAGCAGGGCAAAAGCTGTTGTCAGATACAGCCTGGGTGGAAGGGGAGAGGAGGGCTGTAGAAACCACCTGCGATTAGCATTACTGCGCACTATAGTGAACAGACCCACTCAGAAAACGTATCAGTTCTGTATCGGGGTTCGCAGGTTGATTGGCAAAGGAGGTCATTTGGACAAAGCTTATCTGCGTGCATGGCAATGTCTTGAACTCCTCCTTCTATGGGATACAACACTCAAAATTACCACCTGCCTGCCAGTGTTGCAACTCCTTTAGTAATTAGTGTTGCTACATACAGGGCTTGAAGGAATGGCAACGAAGATACAGCAATCTCCAAGACAGTTAAAATAACAAAAACATCCAGGCAAAGTATTATTGTTTAGCATTTCCCACCAATATTGCTGCCATACCCTTGACCTGCTTGAGTCCTATCCTACTTTTATGGAAGTTAGGAGAAAGACCTTTACTCTCACAGGCATCCGTGTTCAGGTTCAACACCCAGGCAGGTTCAGATAACAGTTCTACCAATGATTCATGCAATTCTAGGTGAATAGTTTCATCTGTCCCTTTCCATGCTTTCACCTGTAAGACCACAACTTACTTAGAATGAGGTTTTCATTTTACTCTACACTTTGCACAGCACCACATACAACTGGGCAATCAAGCTCAAGAGGAACTTCTAGGAACTACCATCATACAAATGGAAATGGTGGCAGATGGCTAATACTGTTGATTTTACAGCAAATGAGAAATTACACAGCATCCCAAGCCAATTCATCTACTCACTATAGATGAATAGATCCCAAGCCATTCACTATAGGGGAAATCTGCCTTAGTTCCCATAATAGCTCCACAACATACCTACACTTCTAAGCCATCAGGAGCAATATTTGCCTGAATATTTTTCAAAATATATATACGTCTGGGGCAAAAGCTGCAGCTGTAATGTGAACAATTAAAATATTCACCCTCATGCAGAGATCTAGGACAAAGCTTTATGCACCAGCCGTCTCTTACTATTTTGAATATTTGAGCTGCGAGCAGGTCTATTCCACCACAATGAATTGCACCCTTGGTGATCATTGGGAAGCGAGAAACCGTTTGATTACTTAAATGATGGGAACTGAACAGGTATACTCAAAGTTAGGAAAAAATGCTTGCTCCTTTTGATAATAGTTTTATTTATTAATGAAAGTCATCATGATCTAATGTCATCTAAATTAGCCCCAATTAATTTTTGAATTAATCAGGTGTGTTCCTGGTAATTTCTTTCTCCTATTACACTTTTCAAGAATCTTCAAATGATAAAAGGAATTTTAGTACAAAGAAATTGAGGTTTCTTTTTAATAGATGTTCAAGATAGCAATAGAATAGATACAGAGGTCATGAGCGTGAATCTCATCAGACTGCTTTGAAACCATGTATTAGAAGTCAATTATTATATCAAAGTCACCACAAATCATCAAATATCCTCATTAACCACCATTTTAGTTTTGTTTTTAGTTTTCAAAAGTGACAAAGGCTAATGCAATTGCAAGTTTTTCACTCAAACTCCAAACCATCCCCAGCAGCAAATTAGACTATCTGGACACTGAAAGGGAGATGTGACTGGGGAAATCTCTTTCAAAATATTGTGTGTGCGCCGGGGCCTCGATTATACAAGAAGCCTTTGAAGACAAATTATCTTCTAACTCTTGTTAGAACTTTATTTGCACCTGCAGAAGAGCAGACCCATACAGATTGTTTTGTGTTGGCATTTTGCATCAGAGTAGATTTCAGCCACCAGCTTCACTTCAGTCACAACAGGAGCAAAACTAACGGTGTTGAGCAACTTCAAGAAGCTACCCACAGGAGGAGCGAGCGGCCATTGCTCGGGAAGATTCAAGACAGTGCATTTTGTATGGGAAGCGCTGCCATGCCCCGGAGGCCAGGACTCCATGCACCCCTGACCTCAGCGTTCTTCGTTGCTTTTTATCAGCACTGAGGCATCCAGCCCCACTTCCCCCCATCCCTCTCCCCAGCAACATTATTTGCGTAGGAACCTGCTTCACCCAAGACCTGAACTGGCGGATTAGTGTCAGGGGACCATCCAGGGCAGAAATGGAACAAGACTTGGTGCAGTCCATATCCATACTGTGTTTGGAGCAGACCTTCGAATGAAGGGATCCAGAGAGCTTCCTTGAAAGCTCACAGTACTGGGCAAAAAGGAGCAAAATAATGAGCAACCGAAACTGTCAGCGTAGCTCCTCAGGGTGCTACACTTCTCAAGACTGGGCCCTAAGTCTACGGTACGGCCCTCAGTGACCCCAGGATAGGGCCACAAGGTACAGCAGGTGACAATTCTGCCCAGAATGACTTTTGGGGTGTGGTGGTAAGATTCATACGGAATTGTTGCATTTGTTAGCCAAAATAAGAACGACAAGCAGTCTGTAGATTTTCTAGGTGGGGTATGGAGGAGGAAAAAAAAAAAAAGAAAAAAGACAGAAGTGAAGAGAACAATATCTTATTGCTCCCTCCACCTTCTGAGAATTGCCAGAGGGAGTCTGTACCTTATGTATACAGTGAGACTGTTTTATCTAAATCAACTTGCTACAGTATATTATACACCCTTTCTATTACTTTGATGTTTCTAAAAATATGATTGTGAAACTGTATAATCTGATACAAAATTACAGCTCCTTTTTTTTTCTGTGGCAAAAAAAGAGAATGATGCCACTGACATGTTCGAGAACACATGATCTGTTTTGATAGCACATTGTATTTAAGAAAGCCTGTCCCCAGGCAGGCTGTGCTAAAATGAATTTGGAATCAAAAGGCACGCGGTCAGGCTAACTGGGAATAATTCTGGTACTTTTCTTTCTAGCAGCACAGAAATGACACAGGACATTGAGGATCCAAAGCATGCATCCAAATACATATCCTCAGAATTTAATTAGTGAGAATTATTCCTGTCCACCTAGGATAATTGCAACATTACGTTTTGATGGCTGTTAGCATCACATATGCTTACAGATTAATAGCGTTTCTTCCATGTCTGCTTTTGATTTAATCAGACCGTCACTCATTACAATCATGCATGGCCGGTTCTACAAGATGAGAATATATAAAAAAACCAACTTGCTTTTTAACAAACAGACCTTGAACTACATGTCTCTGGCACGCTGCTTAAGAGTCTTTTGCTCTCAACTGCGATAGTGAATCACTAATGCTGTTGCCAAAATCCATACCTAATCTGAAAATACGCATTGAGAGAGGCTTCAGCCAGGCGTGCTGACCAGTGGCCATTTCTGGCTTCAGCTGCATTGGATCTCAGAATTTTCTGATGCACCCTTTACTTTAGGACTGTGATCCCACTGCAGGCAGCGCATGTCTCACTCATGCAAAGTTCTTTGGAACACGGCTCCTGAAAGAGTCATTAAACGTACACTTGGATGGCCTGGGAATGAAGTCATGAATGACTTCGGATTTGTCAACACACAGCCAAACCGCAACCATGGGTATGTTTTTGTAGCTAGCCCTTCTCAAGACTTGGTCAGTTGAATGGTCTGACACCTGATTATTTCTGTGCTGTTGCAACACCATCAAAAACCACCTGGGAACACTTGTAGATTTTTGTGGTCCTTATATAAAAAAAAACCAAACCATAAGCATGTGGCTACTTTTAAGCATATAAGTGGTTACAGTGGGATTAGCTTCAGATATAAAATTAGATGTAGGTTTAGCTACCAAGCCAAAACAGAGACAGTATCTACGTTTGATATTAACACTGAAGTCCTGATCACAATGGAGCAATTCATAATGCTATTTTTAAAAACAACAACAACAAAGATATATCACCGTTTGAAGATTCCTGAACAATTCTCCAAATGCTTCAATATGATCAAGGAATTGACCTAATAACCAATCTCAACTCAGATCAAGTAAGCAGACACAGATATAGCAGATTGCCACAAACCCCATCAAAAGTCCACGAGACTGCACAGTGATGACTTTTTTTTTTTACCCACTTTTCACATGATAGACATGGCAGCAACAATTTTCATGCATTTCTAAATAAGTAAAAAAAAGTTTTTTGGGGTAGTAGTTTGGTTTCACAAATGCTGGCTGATCAAGCTTGTCTTAGGCTCCACACTGCAGTTTGGGGCCGGTGTTTAATTGTGGAACTTTTTTCTCCCTTTTCCCTTCTCTCCCCCCTCCTTCCTTCATTCTACAGGAATGTAATCCCACCGAAATTAAGCATCAATGCTTAAGATACACATTTTTTAATACAATCGAGAAGCCACGATCATACCCTTAGAAACAAGCAATCCGTAAAGCAAAATACACTCAGTGCCTGAATGCTAATGCAGCAATTAATCATTTTGATATTCTTGCTCTCTCCCCTGCTCATTTTCTCTTGACTTTTTGATGTTAGAACCAACTCAGTATAACGCCATACTTTTAAAAAAGTAATCTTTCAAGCAGCAACATTAAACACTTCACTGTGGAAAGCAAACAAATCAATACATATTATAGCATTCATGGTATAGTGAGCACTATAGTTATGGTTGCAAAGACGCTTATGTGCTAAGCTCTTTTTTCCACTCCCTCTGAAAGAAACTAAACCGGCCTGAAACACAACAGCAGCTTACTTCACAAAATCTGCTGCTCAGCTGAGCTGCCATGGGAAAATGCTGTTACTTCTTCCTCACACTCAGAACAACCACCACTGTAACTGTGCAACTATACACAGATATTTGAAGACAAACAGGCCCTATGCAATCCTCCAAAAGCACCGCAGTCACAAAGCAGCGCACCAGAGTGACCTGTGCAAGGCAGGGCTCTCCCATTATCCCAGCATCGCACAAAAAGTACCACCGAGGAGACCAAAAGCAACTACAAAGCAAGAGGAGAACAAGGACAAAAATCACCTCCATCAGCAATACATATTTTGAGAGGTCTATGCAAATTTTTTTTATTTAGGCCTTCCCTTACCTTTAGCAGCACGACAGGAGCCCAGCACAAGCAGAGCAGGAGCCCTCCTGCTGGAGCAGGTGATGAGGGAACGTTCTGGCATGTTCCAGCATCCCTCCCCAGCACATGTGGGGCCAATAACGAGCCTCTCATTAGCTCCATATGGGCAAGGCTGCACTGCCTGCAATGCCCTGGCACCGAGTCAGCCCTGTACAGGTGCACAGCTCACGTGTGGGGCTTGCTTGCATATGGGGTGTGCTGCTAAAATGTGGGGCGTGCTTGCCCACAGGCTGCACTCACATGGACTGTGCTTGCATGTGAGGCATGTTTGCATGAGCTGCATGGCTTGCACATGGGGCACGCTTGCATGTGGGGTACGCTGCTCACATGTGGGGCATGCTCATACGTGGGGTGCACTGCCAGCATGTGGGGTGCACTCGTGCGTGGGGTGCACTGCTCACACACAGGGGACACTCACATGTGCAGTGCACTGCTCGCGCGTGGGGCGGGCTGGCATGCGGGGTGCACCGCAGGCAGATGTGCCACCCCATGAGACGTTGACAGGACTCAGAGTTGCTAAGCGACAGTGTCCTGCCCTCGGGCTACGTTCAGCCAGTGAAGATGAAAAATTCCCACCTAATGTTTTAATATGTTTGGCATGTAGATATGCACATGGCAATTAACATTCATTTATAAGAACAATGAAATGATTAATCAGCCGGGATTGCAAATGACATACTGACACTTGGGGTTTGTTTTGTTTTGCACTGCGCGTGGTATTTAGCCAAATCTATGATTAAAGGCCAAGTTCAGAGGTCCTGAAGAATAAACTTCAGCTTTGGTGTTGCTGATAAAGGCAGGATTTTTCACAGAATTCGATTTTGTGGGGGAGTAAAAAGAAATTAGGCATTTTGCTTTTTTCCAGTGATTATGAAATCCAGGAGCATTTTAAATTCAGTGAAGACTTCTCTCTTCCATCACAGTGCTGCATACGGGGCACAGTATTTTATTAGCAGAGGAGCGAAGAGGGAGAACATAGGGCAAGATTAAAGCTGAAATGCAGAAATCACAGCGACAGGAAAACAGAGTGCTTTGCTATTTCAAGTCTAAGGAGATTATGCACTGTAGTATTGATCCCAGTGTATCCAGAGAATACCATGCATATTCAGGTACTATATATGGAAGCAATGAATAAAAATCATCTCGCATTACTCAGTACTTGCTTGTAATGACTTTTTTATTATCATGGCTTTCTGATTTTTGAACAAACTGTTTATATTGATTTATGGGCAAGAAATAGGCCAGAAATAGAAAGACTCCAGTGGACCTTGCTGGGCTTTGGAGGCAGCCCATCTGCAGTAGGTGTGCATACTCGTATTCAATCACATTCTATAATTTTCCTTCTCTAGTGCTTCTCCCCATATGATTTGCTGCCTCACCTCTTTGAGCAAGCCTGATACTTTCTGCCATGATTTTGATTATTTCCCTGTCCTACTGCTGAGTCATTCTGTTATGCTTTGCCAGACCTTTGCATCCAAAGTGCTATATAACCAAATTATAATGTGTTACTATTTGTGTGATTTACACTCCTGAGTACAGCAGTTGCAGAGGAATCCTTGCTATTCAGGTCAAAACTTGGAGCCGTACTATACTGACTGTGAAAAAGGCAATACTGCCTTTGACTGACTAAGGGTAAATAAATAAAATGATTCCTTAACTGAAGGGATATTAAGCTACAGCATTAGAGCAGAAAGACCAGGGTTCCCATCGAGGTTTCCTTCCATTACCTCAGGTCTAACATTATGTTTATTAGTTTGAATCTGTGGCTTATACCTAGGGAATCAGCATTAGTAACCGACACTGTGAACTAGAATGAAATTCCCCTCCCAGTGCAGAGGGCAAGAACAGATCTGCGATCACTTCTAGCCTTCGCCTCACACACTGTTGGTACCACCTCACTGCACAGAGATATTACCATATTGTGCTGCTGCTTGCAGTGGTGCGAAGCTACTTTCACATGAGTTTTCACTCCGTCAGTCAGAGTATGTTGAATTGGCAGCATTTATTCTCAAAAAGATTTTTAATGGAAAAATGATAAAGTTCACAACAGATATTATTTGCATGAGATCATTGAGCTAACCTGCATGACATTTGCTCTGTCAACCATCAGTTTGTAGATGAGCACTAACTAACAGTCAAGGACTTCATACTTCAGTCTGAGCCTTGCTAAGAATAGTTCTCCTGATAATTAAACACTTATGTTCTTTCATGAGTACATTATAATGAAATAAATTGCTTCAAGGGAACAATAAACTACAGGCAGCATCTGAAGCATTTTAACGGCACAGAGCATTTGGCTGCGGCAAGATTCACTTGAAGAGGAGAAAGGTAATAACGTCTCAGAAACAATTTAGAAAACAATCTTCTGCACTTTCTGTGTTTCTAATAACAAACTGGGACACTCCAATGTGTGATTTTACTCATTCTCAATCACTCAGTGCCACCTGGAATGGAAACACACATACGATACGACTGTGCAAACCACTGTGCTGCTCCTCCAACCCCCAAAGCTAACCGTGCTTTGGGTTAAAGTGCTTCTTTCCTGCACGGAAACACTTGATTCTTCATCCCTTATGAGATTAAACTTAATTCATGTGGTGCCTGCTACTTAGAACTGTAAGGAGTTGTTCACAAAACTCGAGATGTTTTTACACGACTGCGGTTTGCAGACTGGGAGGGCTGAGCTAACTCTGAAAGAGTAGGTGTTGAGGATCCCAGTGCTGCCAGTGAGGCTGTCTGGCCAGGAAGGCTCCGTACAACTGCCGAGCACTTCACAGTATCTCTTAGGACACAGCTCACAAAATTCAGTACAAATGCTATACAAAAGCCAGGCTCCGCACACAGCAACATTTATTTGTCTTCTAAAGCAGAATAAATGAAATGATCATTGTAGCTTCCTAATACTTAGTGTGCTACAGAAATGTTTATAAAGGCCTGAGAAAGTGTATTGCATGTATGTTTCCAATGAAATGAAACTGTGCATGTACCCATCTAATTTAAGATATTATCATGCCATTTTAAAACACATTAGATGTAAGCAGCGAGCAGAGCAGTTAAAAAAAACTTAACAGTCTATTCTCTTGCTGCAGGGCAGCAGTAAGGGATTTGTCTTTCTATCTTGGCTAGTTTAACATTTGAATGCTAGTGGAAAATACATATTTCTGTCATGCTGCTTTTTTAGAATAACTGGGTAGAGCTTTCTCTCCTTGAAAATTGTTAGCTGCTACAAAGAGTTGATACTATGCATGTTTTAAAAGAATAAAACATATTCATTTTTATAGTGCAATTTCCAAGCAGTGATAAACATTCTTGCTAAAGTACGGTATAGCAACGTGAGTGTAAGCTGTTCATGTTAAAGACTATCTGGCATCCTATTCAGAAAGCTATTGTGACTGTTGCTAGGAATATAAAAGTATACAGAGATCATGTTGAGTCATGTGGAACAAGAAAAAGAAATCTTTCTTTTACTGCTCTTTGAAAGTGGCACAATTGCTTGTACATTGGCCTTTATCCAAGACAGATGGATTATCACTAGAACAAATTTCAGTAAACCCTCCTTGCATTTACATAATGTAAGTTTCTAACATTTAACCAATTAAAAGAATTGGTGCTTATAGCTTTAAAGAACTTGTAGGTTAATTATGACTCTCTTTGTGGATATGATGGAAGTGATAAAATAAAGCACTTTGGTAGTTAAGGAACCTGCTCTCTAGTTTACACTATGTGGAGCAGAGTACTTTGTTGAAGGATTTTTTTTGCTTGAGGAAGAATGATATGGTTGAAGTTCAATTTGTTTTCAATACATGAACCCCCTTCCCTAATATCTATTCTATCGATGGAAGTCTTGCAGGATGAGATTGATTTTTTTTAAGTTATGAAGATACTGTTTCATTTTATATAAAGAAGCTAAATACAGTGTTTCTTGGCTGTATTCTAAATTTGAACCCTTTATTTGAACTCTTGCATGTCCTTACACTTCAGATACACAGAGGTCCTTTGCAAGAGTCTTCAAAACCTTGCAGAACAGGAATTCTGATTTAACCAGTATCACGCAGAACATCATATTGAATCCTTGGCTAAACATGTACTGTTTCTAGAAAGGTAATGCCCCATGGAAATGCCAATAAGCGCCTTTTAACATGCTTTCTGAAAATGATTGGTTGCACCATGTATGAAAGGATGGCATTCCCTGAAATTGTGGGTATGGTAGAAGACATAGTACCACTGAATGTAATGGTCAAGCAATATACACAAATATAGCTCCCTTTCTCATACGCCAGCAAGAGCAATGGCAAAGCTGTGTTTTGGTTGAAGTACTGTAACTCAGTATAGAATAAGCTGAGAAAGTATTAAATTTTTTTTTTTTAATTATCTTGGTTTCCTTTCTCGTTGTGACCCATTTCATTTTGAATATGCTTTTTCTTTCTAGGGTAAGAAAATAGACATTAAAACTGTGTTTGAGAAGTGAGTGGGTTCTGGCACACAGTGTTCAAATATAATGAAAAAATACAGCAGGCAACTAAACTGTAACACACAGAAGCTTCAGTGGATTCTCCTATTTACACTGAACGAGGGTTATGCCAAATGTTTGCAAAATTTAACAAGTAGTTTTTATTACTATAGCAGGGCACAGAGGTTCCAATTGTCGTCCACTAAAATTTAAAGCAACTCTTGCTGTGCTAGGTGCGGCACAAAGATCAAGTAAGTAGCCAGTACTAATAAAAGCAACCAAACGAGGAAATCACATCGGGGGGGGGGGGGGGGAGAAAAAAAAAGGCGGGGCTTATGATTTATCAGCTGATTTATCCGAGGACATTCAGGAGGTCTTCAACTGGAATAAGCATTTAAATTCAGAGCTCTGTAGTCCTATTATCTCAGTCCTTAAACAACCTCCTGTCTCAAAATGCAAACAAAATTTTACCAATCTCTTACTTTTTTTGTTCTGCCCAAATTTATTACTCTAAACGACAAGAAGTTTTTCTAAGCATAGAAGTCATCCAAAAACATTTAGAGGACATTTAGTTTTCTTATGTGAAAACTAATTATTAAATAACAGTAAAGCTCCATCTTTTGATTTCTGTACACAAAATCAAATTTAAGACTACGTTAGTCAAGATAAATAAAACTAATCCTTTTTCTATGAAACCCAACTCTGTGTTTACTTTTTTTTTTCCTCCTTTTCTTTTCCATTTTGTTCTGTTATATAAAAATAGGCCTCCTGGTAAGTAGTATCAGTTAATAGTAATTAATTAAAGTATATTTTGTTTAGGAGAGAAGCAAAAATCATCCTTGATTTCTTGACACGTTCTGTAATGCACATCATATGGATGGCTCCATAACTCTTTCTAATGCCTAATAAAGTATGCTACTGAATAGCATACTCATTACATATTAAACTGAGAATTCTGTTGCACAAGCGCTGGTGTGTGATTTGAAAACAATAAAACCAGCATGGAGTTATGAATTATAATAAGGTTTCTGCATTTCTGATTCATAAAAATACATTTTTATGCTCTCTTCTTAGCCAGCATTTGAACTTCTCATCTAGCCTGTGCCAAATGAACACAATCAAAACATATTGTCTTTATTTACTGGTACATAAGAAGATGTCTCATTGTTTCTAAATTTGGCCCCACGTATATGTTCAGAAGGTTGTTTTTCCTTCTTCTTGTTGTTCTTTGTTTTGATTTGCTCTCCAGGTCAGGCTCGCAAAATTTGAATTTCCTCCTCTAAATGCCTTTGAATTACCTGCTACTTCCCTGTGTACTGTTTTGGTATTCCAAGTAAATAAATTTGAATTTTATATATATTTGTGTTTTGTTTGGTATTCCCATTCCTCTCCCTCTCCTTCCAGTTTCTTAGAAGGGGTGCTTACATATGGGACAGCCTATTTAGAAATAAACACAGCAACCACGCAATTTAAAAACTCTATTCTTTTCCATTATTTCAACATTCCTTAAATCTCTAGTAGCACAAAATACCTACATACAAATAATTTTCTTTTTGCCCTAAAGAATGTAATTTGTAAAATGATGGGAACAATAGTAACTTCAGCATTGTATTGTGAAGGGGGAAGGTACTCAGACAATCGACGTCATCTAATGGAGTGTTAAAAAGCAAAATTATTAGCATTTATTGTCACCACTCAGCATTGTTAATCCAGATTAACAGTCAATAGGCTCAACACACAGAGAAAGAATAATAAAGAGGCAGTTTCTGCAGAACGGCTTGTGATATGAAAAGGAATTAGCTCACAATGCTGTTATCACCACTGCAGCTACTTACTGGGCTTGGCAATTACAGTAGAGGTGGATAGTACTTGGTAGCAAACTGATTGCTTTATTGGCATGTGCCTGATAAATACACACTAATGCATTAAACCAATGTGACAATTGATTCTTAGGTAGAATGCAGAAGAAAACCCAGGCACTAATCACCACTAACTATCATAAAGAAAACACAATGGCTTATTAACGAATTCCATTATGATGGGATAAATTTAGTTAATGCCATCAAATTTATTATATACAGAATACTACTCCTGAATATCGTAGTCTTGGAAGGAAGCAAGTCAGTAAAATGGGAAGAAGTCTCTGCTGATTTCTCTGTGCTAGATTTCTACAGAATCAAAGATCAGCAGCTATTTTCAGTTTGAATGACTTTGACGTGAACAAGAGAAAAAAAGATGGAACAAAAATGAGATTTTCCTGAAAGCATTGCCTGCAGGTGGGTGTCTCTCAGTCTGTGCTGAACTGAAACACCCATGCATCTTTGCAGACAGCAGAGCCTTTCAGAGTTTAAAGGTGCATTACACAAAAAACAAAGGCAAACAGCTATAAAAATAAGTGCAGAAGAGTTTGACGGAGTAAGGTGCTCTAGTACGATAGATTAATATTCTCCAAGGAAGTCTAAAAGAGCCAAACTTTATGACTTCTTTTTGCAAAACAAGAAATTGTGGAATTCTTATTTAATAACTTGCCTGTTGGCTTCTGCTAGTCCATAGGTACAAGTGAATATCACTGTCTTTTAGGTCTAACCCCATACGATGATTGACGTAGGAATGATTTTTATTACTTTGCAGTTGTATTTTGCTTGCAGGAGGGATTAAATGAAAGGTTCTTGATGAGGAAGAGATATTTTCAAGGCCAGTACCTCATTGCACCCTTGTCCTCAGATATAAGATAGATTATACACATTCATTTTCTATAACACATGTTCTAGTACTATTTTAAATAAATTCAACTCATTTACACACCATCAAGAGAAGCTTTGTAAGCAATTGCAATAGGCTATTGAGTTCTGTGATAACTCGTAACTAGACTAACAAAGGTCAGTCCACTCCCATTGAATTCCTGAGCTCTTGGTTGGGCCTTATCAGGTAAAGAATGGAAACAAAGGCTGCAACTTTGACATCGACATCCTGTCTGGAATTTATGCCAGTGGTACCCAATTCATGTAATCGCGTCCTTCCGTCTACCACCCAGTTGAGAGGAGTATTGAAAAAAATCCTGAAGGGGAAAGATGTGAAATGATCTGTCATATGGAAAGTTCCTCACTAGATGTCTTAGGAGCTGATGCATTTCTTTTTCAAAATCCTCAATTTGTTACTCTCCCCCCGCCCCCCAAACAACTTTGCATGTTCTTCTTATTCACAGAAGTATTCATCTTCCTATAGGGAAACAGCTTGGTTTACTATGAAAGTAGTAAGAAGTCTGCAGATTAATCGTTTTATATATAAAAAGGCATTTCCTTTCATTTTAGTGATTTGGTATTAGAGACTAATCCGGCAACAAAAATAATCAGATCCTTTTGGGGGCTAATGCCATAAAAAAACCCCAACGGCGTTCAATGGTTCACTTCTGCTTCACCTCATATTTAATTTGTCGAGTTATCGTAAGCAGCACTTTAAAAAAAAAGCATTTTGTGCAATAAACTTCAGGAGAAATAGACGCTCAAGAATTTATCAGGAGAATATAGTTTAGCATTTCAGAATATTCCTTCATAATAGTTATAATGAAACCTAGACATTTCTTTAGAATAAAAGAACAAAAACAATTTAGTAAAGGGCAACAGAAGTTATTTGTGTATTTTGTTAGTAAGTGAAACACTGAGAAGGGAAGAGAGTATTCTGACATGTTCAGAATTAAATATTTTATTTAGGAAATGTTAAAATATTTCATTTTAACAATTTTTAGAATAAAATTTTTCAGCATTAGGCTTCAATAATGCATTTTTTAAATGGGATTATATGACAGAGGATGGAGGGATTATAGGAAGAGGCTAAGAAAAGGTTAATATAATGCAAGAATAAAAAAATGCTAATTGTATAAAATAAATATCTCAGGTTGACTCAAAATTAAATCTGTGGGATTTATATATTTTGTAGACCTTATTGCAGCCTATCAGTACTTAAAGGGGACTTATAAAAAAGATAGTGGCAGACTTTTTAGCAGGGCCTGTTGTGACAGGACAAGGGGGAATGGCCTTAAACTAAAGGGGGGGGTAGATTTAGACTAAATATAAGGAAGACATTTTTTATGCTGAGGGTGGTGAAACACTGGAACAAGTTGCCCAGAGAGGTGGTGGATGCCCCATCCCTGGAAACATTCAGGCCAGGTTTGAACGGGCTCTGAGCAACCTGATCTAGTTGAAGATGTCCCTGCCCACGGCAGGGGGGTTGGACTAGATGACCTTTAGAAGCCCCTTCCAACCCAAACTATTCTATGATTCTATATTTCACCAATAAACCAAAATCTTTTCTATTTTGGATTAATACAAGGGAGTTTATTTTAATATAATTTTTCGGTTCAGACAAACTGAAAAATGCACTGTTCATCCGGCTCTATTTGAATGTACTTCACTAGAGCTTTGAAATGAACCTTGAAAGTACAGCTTTTAAAAATTCAGATTTTCATTACTACATTATGTGTGGCAATGTAACAAGACTACTTGAACATATGCTGTAAAGTACTGAAGGTTTTATATGAATGGAAATCCCAGGTTACACTTCTTCTGAATCTAAATTAGTGATTGCTGGCCTCTATTTGGGCTGAAAATTGCATTCTTCAAAATGAAGACTTGGTGCAGCTTGGACTGTTGCCCCCCAGAGAGTCTCCAGCAAGAGTCCTGTGGCTGGAGGTCCCTGAGGCTGCCAGCAAAAACTTCAACAGGTCTCACAGGCACCAAAGCAAAACATTTTGCTGCAAGGAAATGATGCAGCCAATGTGCTCTACTGCAAGGACAAGATCCAGCAGCTCAGCAAGTCAGCCTACATCAGACTGCCAGGAGATGATGTGAACTCTTACCCCGCAGTAAACAGACGGTTTTAGCTCATGCTAGCCTATGTCTCAAAGTAAATAATGAGGACTAATATGTTTTATTTTATGTTTGCGCAGGCTAAGCCTATGCATACATTCAGTGAATTATTATGGATCAGCTGGTGGACAGTAACAGAGCCACTAGCTTGAAGACCAAAGCAACTTTCCCAGCACTGAAAGAGGTCCACGGCACAGCCAAAAATATGAAGAGTTTTCTGTAGCCTCATCCATCCTGTAATCATCTCTTAGACAGTTTTTCGTCTGCTCCAATTTAAATAGCAAGACAATTAAAGGAAACAGTTATTTTAGAGAACAGGAATTAATCAACAAAAAAAGATCCCTTACACCATAAAAATAGGTCCAATATTATTTTTTGGGTGTAGCTATTTCAAGGCAAGACGAAAGGTAGGTTAAGCATTCCAGCTGAAAAGATGAAATCAGTTTAGAGTTTCCAGTCACTGACCATTAACCCAAGTCCACATTAAACACCACAGTGATAACAATGTAGGATGATCTGTGCAAATTCAAATGGACAAACGAAAGTTAATTCATTAATCAGCAATGAAAATGTTGTCACCTGTACTTTACCTGGTGTGTGTCCCCCTGCCCCTGAGTTTCACAAAATCCTGGTGATTTTAAAGTGTGTGTGGTTTTTTTGTTTGTTTGTTTTAAAAACAGTGTATCTTTTTTTTTTTTTCATTTAATGACTAAAAGGGCTTGATAAAATAAGGCATCACCATGCTGATTTATATACCAGGGAACTGAGACACAGAAATAACAAAATGAGCTGCCTGAGATGATGCAGCACACCAGCAGAAGAGCTGGAAACTAAATCCAGATAACCTGATTGATTGTCCAGCCCTGTCCACAGTAGAAACAGCCTACTAATACATCAGTATCTTACCTTTTATGTAATTAGAATGATTAGAAGCGAGCATAACTCAGTGGAAAACCGGGCCCTTAAATCTCTCTGTCAGACAGACAAATAATTGTTCATAGTTCCATTTTTTGCCAAGCTGCTTTGTAATTTCTGTCTTTTCATGTTTGCCCAGAGCTGTCAGTCTCAAGCAATTCTTTGTGATCGCAAAGATGTAGGTTTTCAAATATTTGGGGAAGCTTCAAAGATGTTGCATCTCTTTTTCAGCAGTATGAAAACAAGACAAGCATTTGGCGTCTGACTGGAAGTTAATTATTAAATAAAAAAAAAGGAGAGGCTTTCCTACTGTAATGGTGGTTTTATCTTCAGGACATTAACCCCTTTTACTGCCCAAGGGACATGATGACACATTTTTTGTTGCTCTTTCCAGCCTCAGTATTAATTCTTTTCTCAGTTTCAGGCAAATTATTCTGAGCATGTAGCTGTAAAATAACGGATAATAATCAATATTAAAAAGCTCAATCGTTACAGTTCTCATACCTCTGGTCAAAAAATGTAGAGCTGAAAGAGTCCAAGGAAAACCAATGAAAATATTGTAAAAAACCAAGAAGATTTCTGCAGGAAAATATTGGACTATTTTATTTGGCTTTATTTTAAAAGGAAATGAATGAGTCTTATAAAATGTACCAAGAGTTCCTATTAATCTTTTCCATCTTTTCCAAGAATGGGAAAACTGATGAAATTGAAGTAAACACATTTAAAATGTCTGTCAGTGGTGTACACAATTCACTGTCACACAGCTTTCAGGACCAAAAACTTAAAATTGCTCAATGGGTAATAATCAGTAGAGCTCCTTGCCATAGGATATTAACGTTGCCACAACTTAAAATGATTCAAAACTGGTTGGCGATATAAATGAAAATAGGGAGGTCTAAATCCACACTGATAGATGGCTATGGGAGCGCTTGCTGTTAACCAGGCATCGGGGTGCTGTGAGGCAGCCAGACCCCCAGGTGTTTTGAGCCCCGACCTACAACTGAACCTCAGCCTTTGACAGATATCTGACATGGGATTGTTCCTGTAAGTGCAGAGGATTTTGAAGGCTGGAAAACAAAGTCCAGATTCATTGTCCCACTATTACACCCTCACTTCACAAATTCTTACAACTTAAACACACCATATCTCAGAGCCTTTTAGAAAAAAAAAAAAATCTCTCTCTTTTTAAATGGTGAGGGGAACACTAGTTCTGTTGTGAGCCTTGAAGATAGCAAGTAGTAGTACTAATTATTTAGTCAGTAAATACTTGAACTGATTAGAAGGGGGAGGCTGATGAAGTTGCTGTATGAGAAGCAATCAGAATCACGGGGAGAAAACGAAAAAAAAGTTTTAAAGCAAAAAATTATCTTACAGCAGTCATTCTGAGAGCGAAGTACAAGAGCCCATGAAATAAATATTGATTTCTTAAGAGAACCTAAAGTTTGTAATGGTAAAATAAATACGAATACTAGTTTTGCAAGTACAGATTTTAAAGCATCTCTTAAAGCCCAATGATACATATTTCTGTCAGGACCTGCAATTTTAAATGAAAAGGTATCACTTTGCTGCTCAGATAATAGAAAATGTATTAACAGTGAGAACAATGACTGAAATAGAAGATACTTGTCCTGCGATTTTTTTACTTCATGGAGGTTCCAATTTGCTTCTCAACTATACTGATGTAGATCAGGAAAAGTTTAACTGAACTCAATAAAGTTTGCCACTTTAATGCTCATATAAGCAAGAAAGAAACAGACTGTATCTTGTAATCATGTAAAAAAAATGCATAAACGATTTACACAATCTGAAAATTATTTAGCAGCTACTGATAGGAAAAAGGAGATAGAAAGGTTTACCATTACACTATGTTGGATCCAAAGGCTGTGATATTTTAGAAAATACATCTGCAAGTACTTGGAAGACTTAAGAAATACACAAAGTGGTATCTCACAGACCATTTCAGTCTGGAGCTGAATGTTAAGCACAGCTGATTTAAACGCAAGGCATGGAATTGGTGGCAGCCCGAAGGCGCCTGTATGCTAACAGGTGCTGGAACTCCCTCGATAATAAATGAAAGCACTCTGTAGTGGCATGTTTGTCACAAGGGCCCAGGGGCTTACAATTCACCATTCCGATTTGTCTAGCAGAGCTTGATTTGTTAACCTTGTAGTGGCCTGTCTTTTCTTCAGTGTTGTACATGAAGTAATTACAGGTTTCACGCTACAATAGGTTGCCAGGGTACCTTCCGGAGCTTGAAGCAATGATGCAGACGTGAAATTACAGACAGATGCCTGCAGTTGTGATGGCTACATTAATTTGCTTCTTTCACAGGTCACAACTTTGGGTGCTTTATTATCCAGACTCTGCTCAGCAGGGGTAGGCTTACTGCGAACTAGTTGCTGGAGTTCCCTCCTATACATGGATATTAGAAGAGGCCCATTTTCAGTGCTAAAGGAATACTTGGCGTGGCTGATTCTAACGTGAAGGTTCTGTATTTCCTTACGTGCTAATCTGCATTGCTGTCCTTGTGTCTTATATGAAGAACTCAAACTAGGTGAAACTGTACAGTTTGGACAAACAGATTTAAGTGTGAACCATCCTCTAAGGTGATTTTTGGACTGCAGCCAGAAGCAACGTGCAGGCAGCATAGACAGAGCAAGAAATGGTTTTAAGAGTGCCTTAGCATCTCAGGTGATACCGGAATACTAAGGAGACATACGGTTTTCTTTGTCAAAGCAAAGTAGCTAAATGTTCTGCAGACTGGACGTTCCATAGATAAAAGGAATCCTTGAAGCTCTGTGTACAGGGGTGGAATGGAGAAGGAAGTTATACTGAAATCAGCTACTGCAACTAGGTGAAAAGACTGAGTTCAATTAGCGGACACAGTGAGGAAGACTATCGACGACCACCAGAGGACCCTGGAAGACCACCAATGAACATAAGAGCGCATGCGTTAAGGACTTTTGCATATGTTAATGAGTTCCAAGAAATAACATGAATATGCTAATTATTTCTCAGAAATCTAATGAATATGTGTATTCTGATTGTACATAACTCCCACGGTTGAGCAGCCCGGCGCGCACACTAGGTGGAGCGATCCCCTGTGCGCCCAGCGCCACAATAAAGAATGCCTGCTTTCTAAAACTCCACATTGAGTCTTAGAGAGTTTTTCATCTGCCAACTTACGGTAACACGGGTAAATCTTCAGAACACTGAGTCCTAAACACTCCAGGCTGCTTTTGAAAATGAAAAGTGCAAGTATTAAGTTATAGACGGTCTGTATAAAATTTTGTCTCCCCTGCTTAATGCAGCGGTTGGTGAGGTCATACTGCCCTTTCTGAGTGCAGTATCAGACACCCATGTTACAAGGCTGTGGTCAGTCAGTTGACTCGTATGTTCATCTTTTCTATCCCTTGCTATCTCCGAAGTGTAAAGGAGTACTCACAGTGGCTGAGATCTTTCAGTGTGTTATCAGGTCCGTAACTCAACCTGCAGCCAATAGTTTTAACTTCACAATACCTTATTTTTGAGAAAAAAGCTGGCAGAATCACAGTCACAGAAAGAAGGTTTTCAGGATCTGAAAGTTCACAGTCTTGAAATAAAGGCAGCTTGGATATTTCTAAGAATTGTCTTACTTTTTATAGGCACATCTTTCTTCAGAGGAATTTTGTCGTAACATCATAAAAATTCAGATTATTAAATGAGCAAGTAGGACCATAAATGCAGTTAGGAGAACCAAGTGCTCTCATTGACCAGCTCCAACACCACAGCAGTCTCCTTAAGAGGCAACTCTCCCTGGGCCCTGTAATGGGTGCTGGTAATTACAGCTGACACTGTGTTTGTGGTTCAATTTCTGAATGTAAAAAAGTAAAAATGTCTGAAGGTTAGAATTTAAGTTCATCATAGGATTTTTAGGATTAATAGCATTTTTCATCCCCCAACTCTTCAGTCTTGCTTCAAGTTAATTAAAAGAAAAACTGGCCAGAATTTAATGGAAGAATTAGCACCTTGCCTGGAATCACTTTGGGTTAAAACTCACTTTGCTTTACAAGGGTTTTCAGCAGCGAGACTCTTGGTTGCCAAAGAAAAAATACTGTAGAAGTTTGCAAGAAAGTAAGTCATCTCACCTGTGCAGATTATTTTAACTCATCTGAGATGGGCGAAATGGGTGAGGAAACGCAGTACATCAGCAAGGAGGGAAGGAAAGAGGACAGTGGTAGTAGCCTGGGGCTGTCCTACAAGTTATGTTAGAGAACCCAACAGTCACTGAGCTCTAGACACAAGGCAGCGAGCTAGTGATCACCACACCAGATACGGGATGTGTTAGGGGCCACAGTATTTGTTTCAGCTGAAAATTAGCTTTGTAGATCTTCACAAAACTGGGATGCCTGGCATATAGGTGATGAAACACTGGCCCAGGTTGCCCAGAGAGGTGGTGGATGCCCCACCCCTGGAAACATTCCAGGTCAGGTTGGACGGGGCTCTGAGCAACCTGATCTAGTTGAAGATGTCCCTGCCCACGGCAGGGGGGTTGGACTAGATGACCTTTAGAGGTCCCTTCTGACCCAAACTATTCTCTGATTCTATTCTATGATTCTATATTTAATGATGTCTGAATAGTTATTCAATCAGATACACCTTGGGGTGGATTTGCTATCATCACTGCCAAACAAAAGCTACTCCAGTGATAATAACAGGCTCCTACTAGTGTCAGCAACCAAAGATTCACGATCAAGATTTTTTAAATGCAAGAATTTTGGAGCATTTGCAATATTCAGTCCTTTCAACTACTACAAAATCTGAATTAAGAACCACTGAAAAATCTTTTGCACTGAGTAAACTACAGGTAGGATCATCTGAGAGTAAGGAGAGGAATGGAGAACTTTCATTTACAATGTTCAATGTTTTCTGATTAAATGCAGAAAAACAGTGAAGAATAAACCTTCCAACTTTATTTTCTTTCTAATAGCCAGACTTCACTTGCAATCCTGGTTTAGTCTTTTGGTGCAGCCTTTAAAAATTGTTTCCCATGTTTACTTCAAGCTTTTGTTGTTATTTCCTCCTTATCCACCGGCAACAGACTTCTCCTCCCTAATAAGCTTTTTAAGGATTTGTTCTTATAAATGAGTTTTTGGTCAGCTCACATACAGCTGTTTTGGGATGTTTGAGACATCAGATGGTGTTTTGTAGGCATCAGAAGGACTGACACATTGGGGTCTCTGTTTTCCATTATCACCTTTTAATTCAATTCCAGGCATTTATTAACACCTTTGTGCAACAAAGGAGAGATATTGTCTTGTTTATACAAGTGAACAAGTGCACTGTGACCGGCAGAATTCTAGCAGGGACAGTGCTGCAGTAGGATGACTGTATAATAGTGTGAGCTCAAAAGGGGAATGTGGAAAGCTGTAGAAACGTAAAAATTCTGGTACATTTGGCTTGCACAGGATATCTGCAGGTGTTGACGAGGAGGTGGCTCTTCTTTCTACACCCAGGCACTGCCTGATGCAGCACACGGACCCCTGTACCTCATGACCAGCCTGCAACCACCCTTATATAGTACCTGAACCCAGCTTGTCTCCAAAGGATGATTTTAGGCCATAGCACACGGACACCTAAGTTTAGAGATCCTGATGCCAGGCTTGTAATAACACAAAACACTTGCAGGAAAATTAAAAAGAGAAAAAGAATGAAGTCTTTTTCAAGTTTTATAACATGTAAACACATCAGTCCAGAACTTCAGACTAAACTAGCTGCCATAAGCATCCTAACATCTGAGTGGAGTATCTGAGTGGAGAACAGCATGCTGAGCAAATGTTAACTTCAGCTGGAGTTCAGCTTTATGGAGAAAAAAAAAATCCTCTCACAGCCCTAGGAAGATAAGCTTCATACCAACTTACAACAGAAATGTAAAGTAGCCAAGAATAAACACGTTGCACACCAGAGACAAGCAGAGCAGTAGTCTCTCAGCTGGTATCAGGGGTGTCCTGGGTAGACTCAAATGCAGATGGACAGTGAGAGGTGGCCAAAATCTATATTGCTCAAGTTACAAGCGGATAAACTTGTTTTCCCATATTTGTGCTTCTTTATGAGAGTGGCTATTGTAAATCAGCATAGCTCCACTGACACTGACAGAACTGTGCCCATTTTTTTGGCTAAATGTAATCTAATCCAAGACTATTGATTGAGAAACAGGCATTTTGGCTTGGCATATTTTGTTGCTCAGTGTCACTGCCATGTAGGAGCTGGCAACCTTGTGGCTGTTTTTCCCTGTTGCTTTCAAAGATTTCTTAACAAAGGTTCCTTTGAAACTGTATCTGCTCTTTTCTGTATGGATGCTCACCACTTCTAAGAGTGGGAAACTGTGGAAATGAAGCAGACCAGCGAGTAAAACAGAAAACAGAACTGTTTCTGTAAGAGGATATGAGATTAAAAAATTAAAAGGAAAAGGTCAGGGTTTGTTCACCAATACAAAGTCCAGGGTAAACATAATCCATAGGTGAGCACTTTACATTTGACCTTCTAGCAAAAACATTCGTTCCTGCTGCTGCCTTGATGACATAATGGGAGAGGCTCACACTCTGAGTTGTGTCTGTGGAAGCTCAGGGCTCCTTTTAATCAGCATTCCAGACAACAAAATTGTCTTGTGGTTATTCTGTTACTTTGAAATGACTCAGTAGGTGTGACTAAGGAAGGATACAGAAAACCTTCATTTGATCTTTTGACTCTAAGATACAAAATACATTTTCTCTCCACTGGTGGTCTGCTCTCTGCAGCTTGTCTATTAAGTCACATAGGTTCAAGTATTTAGATGTTAGGGTACAAGTATGAACATATGTTTCCAAGCAGGGGGAAGCCTAAATCTTTCTTATTTTAAATATGGTCTTTTCTTGCATGAAAACAGTTCTGCCAAATGACCTTTTTTGAAGTTCACACAGAGTGATTGATTTCCTGCCCTCAGATGTTTGGCTATAAGATTATCAGTAAATGTGGTGATTTTTTTTTTTTTTTTTTTTTTTTTTAGGAAGTCTGATCAGCTCTTTCTTTGACAAAGAAAACAATCTTGATCCATATTCTTTATTAACTATATTTTGCTTTTGACAGATCTAGGAGCATTTTTTTTCTCTGGTGTTCACTTCAGACTTTAGTGACTACTTAAGTAACTACAGTTGTGGCTTGTACAGTCTGGTCATTCAACTTATGTCAGTTAACTTTTCTTCTTGTTGTAAAAAGGTAAATATTTGTAGTTGATTGATGGGGGAAACTGCAAATGTTTATATTATTATTATGCCCATTCATATTATTTTCACAAACTCAAAAGTTTTGTTGACAGACATGTATTTCTATTTCTTTGCTTTACAATATAACATCATGATTTTAATGCAAGACTACACATGAGGTTGAGACCTTCCATAAACTCCAGCTAATATTTGAAATGTTTGGGCAAAAATACATGACCATTGAGATTCTTTTAATCAGTGTCATTCATTTCCGTTGGCAACAAACTTCAAAAGCCAAGGGGGTTTGTTTTATTTTGAGTTTAATTGCAAACTTCCCACAGGGGTCTCAGTACACACTTCATAACACAACCTTTGATGATTTGGCCATGCAGATGATTTGGCCACTGTTTGTAATGCTCCTGAAGTTTTTGAAGCTGACACAAGGGTTAACACTGTAAGGAACTAGCAAGGCATAAAATGAAGTCCCTAGAGTTGTTTAGATTAATGCCCATCATCCAAGCTTGATATTTTTTAAGACAGGTTTCTAATTACTGTGCCATTTATACCAGAGCTATGCACCAGAGATTTGTACAAGCATCTGGGAAAACGTTTACTGAAATGTGTGCGATATGACTGTCAGCAACTTCTAAAAGAGCTATCTACTCTGTTTGTAATGCTCCTAGAGTGCTCACCACTGTAACATGCCACGTGGACTCTACCACCTCTCTCACACTATTATTATTAACTTATGAGCTTCTCCAGGCTAGATAGAGGCTATATAAATTGTAGATATGAATTTCCCGAAGGCATAGGGAACACAGAGCTAAACACAGATCACATTCAGCCACACTTTCCAGAAGGCAGGGGAAACTTACCCAATAAAAATTGACCAGTGCCTCTGAACATTTTCATGTCAGCACCTCATAATTTGAGATCAATTTTTCTTTTTAACTACTGCTGTAAGCACGCATTGCAAGTCAACTCCTACATTGATAAAGTTCTGCTGCCTGTATAGTTTTGATTCATTTGAGCAACTCAAAACATAAATAGTCCAGCTGAAATCAGCAGAGCTACTCCCAGTATTGCTCCTCAATAGGTGCAACTCAGCTCTGAGTTGAGTTGACAGATTATTTGTGTAAAGCCATTGCTGATTCAAAACTTCATGTAAATCCATGAAAGAAAGCATGCGAAAATGAAGGACTACAGCAGGGCACAGAATCATGTGGGCTGCAGAATTAGAGCTGTTTCAAACACATGGCAAGAGAATGAGACCAAAGATAAATGAGACACTCCAGCTTGTTCAGGATGGACTTTAAGGCAACTTTCACTTTGCCACATCTAAACCCGCCAAGACCTTGGCTTTCACATTCAACAACAGAAGGTAGTAGTAGTTCAGATGCAGCTAAAATTCTTTGCATCCTTTTAACTTCGCACCACTTCCTTCTGTCCATATCTTCTTTCTGCCACTGCTGTCCTCATCCTTTCAATTTTTCTTGCCTTTATTCTTTTCCCACCTAGAGAGTCTGTGTGTAACCTGTAACCATAAAACCCTACAGAACTTATAACCTTTATGTGCTGGCAGTACCAACCCAAAATGCCATGGCTTGAGAGGCAATTGGAAGGTTTCAGAAGATATTCCAAGCCTTTTCCCACACAGGTCTAAGTCTCTCAACTCCCACATTATCCATGTTGACCTATACTATTTTTGACACACTTTTTAATCTTTCTATTTCTAACGCCAAGTTAGGGGGTTTTCTCTCTCTTTTGTTTGTAACTTGGGTAGCTTATATGGTTACCTACCCTAGCTCATCGGGACTTCAGCCCTTTGTTACCCCTGCTAGCCTGCTCTGGATAAATTTATGGAGGCTGTGAAAAAGTTAGACTTCAATTAACAATCACTAAAAATTACTAAAGGTAGAAAAACAATGACTTTACTCTAAAATCAAATCCATATTGTTTTGTACAGTTTTATAGGGACTGAACAGAGATAGGGTACAGTTTATGGAAGAAAAAAGGATCTAAAAGAAGACTGTAACATCACTCCGCTCAGGTTAAGAGATACTTGACCAGAGAAGGTCAGCAAAACTTTCAAAAGTTTTGGATAGAGAAAACTGCAGCTTTCTCAGCTGGTGATGACTGAAAACTCATAGTTCAACCTTACACCTTACATCTAAGAATTTTACATCTGTATAACGCCAAGAAGACTAAGTAATATTAGAAAAGAGAACTTATGAAGATGACAGGAGGGTCTCTGTGTTGGTCTGTTGCCGATTGTTAAAACATTCACAGCTTCTAACCAAAATATTTCATTTCAGAAAAGTCTCTTATAAGGTCAGTCATCCTTGAAGAAACTTTGTGACTTGAAAATGAATATAAAAGGATAAGGTGGAAATACAAAGTCTAAGTACAGTTTTCCAACACCTCCACTTGCAAAAAAAAATCTCAGATAGCTCGTTTTTCTTTTTTTTTTTTCCTTTTCTCTTCTTATAAGTTTCCACAGCCCTGAATATATTCCACTAGTTTGTCAAGGTAGCTCTAGGAAAAAAATATCATGTTGATTCCACTGCATAAAAAGCTGCTTTCTGGGAAAAAAAAAAATGTTCTTTCAAAATAGGCAGAGAACAGTGTGTTTGTATGCATTTGCTCTTCACTCATTATCTGAAAATAAGTCAGGAAAAGAAAAAAGTGAAATACGAAAAGGTGCTATTTTTTCAGTAAGACATTTTGCCTTCTTTTGAAACCATTTGTGTAGCCTTGAGGGAAGCAAATAAGTGCTGAAAATAGATTATTATGGTACTTTAGCATAGCATTTTATTTTTGAGTGATCTAGAAACAACGTCTCACTTACACACGTTGAGTGATCAGTACCAGAAATCATTCCTATCCTGATCAATTTTGCATGTGGCAATTTATTATTTTAAAAAAGAGGATGGAGGCTTTAGCAAAGATTGTATAAGACTGTGTGGAGTTAGTACTTTTCCCTTCAGAGAAATGTTTGTGGAACAAACTGAAAGGGGTAACATTACTATCAGATACTACCATAATATTAGTAACGAATTTGCAATACCAATACATTGGCAAAAGCTGATTTCAGTCTCCAATTATAATAGAATACTATCAATTTAAACAGATAAGTGAACTCATAAATTCAGTTTTCCTTTGCAGACATAATGCATACCTTCCAGTCAATGCATTGCAAATCTGAAACTGCAGTATCCAAATGTAATTTCAAACTGTATGATTATGAGTGCTGACAAAACAGGCAGAGGGCTAAATACTTGAAGATGGAAGGAAAGTTGCCTGATTCTGAAGTCCTAAAAATCTGATTGCCATTCTCCAAGAAGGTCATAGGCTAAGCAAAAATCTCTTTGAAAATGTACCTGTTGGATACGTGCAAACGTACCTGGTAAGGAGAAAAGCAGAGCTGCTACCGTTTGCATGTTCAAAAATTCTTAATACTGATATTATTGTACATTCTGTTCCAGGAATGGACTAACTGAAAATTCTTCTATATCTTACCTGCATCCTAAATTTTGGGTGCAATACTGCAGTGCTGCAATACGGTATCACAGTGCTTAAAATACTTTTGGTCTTGAAGACAGACTCAAACATTTATTCAGTTTTAAGTTTGTCCCATTCTGAAATTCATGGAACTTCTCAGGATATGTTTAGAACTATGCTTGAACTCAAGCACACACATACGTGCCTCTGCTCCGATGTAATGCACAAGATAAACATTGCAGATCACTTCAGAAGTCACACTGGTATTTCCCTTGAAATGAATGTTCCTTATATTCTCCTTTACTCTGAAAGCAATTTTTGCTATTTCCCTGCCATTCTTTCTTAGTATTCCAGATCTGAACGCTGGATATGAACTAGGTTGCCTTTAGTTTAGCTGCATCAAACTGTTTGCCAGGGAAACATCAACAACTTTATACAGGTCAGGATGGGCAACTAACATCTATAAAAAGCAGCTCTGATGCCAGAATGCCATTTAAAAGCCCTATTCAATTATCATTCACTTTCTATGTCTTAGGTATGAAGCATCTGCAAAGTGTTCTGTTCCCGTACAAGCTGTTATGATTCTATACAAAACATGCATTATTGCTGTCAAGAGAACTAAATTTGAAGCGGGATCTAAGCCCTCTTAGCACCTAAGAGCCTTCAAATATTTCTCCCAGAACTCCCAGCTAAAAACAATCTGCTTTTTTGTGTGTTTGTTTGGTTGGTTTTGTTGGGGGTTTTCTTTTTTGTAGGTTTTTTTTTGCTTTAGTAATACGAGCATAACAGTGTCAGCCATCAGGCAATCCACTCAGATGACGTGAATGATATGTACACACTGGCAGCTATGGAAGTTACAAATAGTGTCATAATGGCAAAGTATTACAGCTGCCAGCTCCTATCAGAACCCCATGGCACTTACTTGCACTCAGTAATGGATAGTTGTTGCTCCAAGAGTTCATACTCAAAATTTGACAAAGGACAGAATATTTCTAGAAAGTATCCCTGCCCATGGCAGGGGGGTTGGACTAGATGACCTTTAGAGCTCCCTTCCAACCCAAACCATTCTATTATAAAGCCCTGACCTCTGATACCTGAGCAATGACTGTAAAAGAAGTTGTATTCAACCTTGAGCCAGAACACCAGTTTGAAAGCCAAACAAACTATCTGCTTAAGTGTTACAGGTAAGCCCAGAACTAAGCCTGGGAATAAAAAATGAAGTTGAGTTTGGTATACGTATGGGCATGTCATGGAGCTATACGGTATTAGGATACCAAAGACTGATTCTGAACTTATGTAGCAGTTAGTTTATTACGGGGCTAATTGAATAATGCATGAGATCTTCCACCTTAGACTACTGAATTTCATTTATGATTGCCATCCCAGTTCCCGCAGGACTGCAATAACCCTCTCCCAGTACCTACACTCAAACATTCTGAATGTCATCTTGCATAAGTATTCTGAAATATAGAACGGTGATTGCACATTATTGAAATTTTGCTATTTGGCAAGTATTTAACTGTGCTTTCCATATTTTCCCCTGAATTTTTTAACATCCCAATCAATTCATACTGAGAGGTAATGTTCAGATCTTAATAAGGCTGTAAGCAAGCATTTATTTCCTTTATAATTTTCTATTAATTACAGAGCAGCTAATGCATTTTAAGAGTCAGCTATTAATTCATTTACATTGGCTGTCTTTTTAATTGCCTACTAAGTACCTGTACTCATTTGAGAGATTTACAGGGAATTGTTGCCAAAAATGTCTTGTGCAACCGTACCAGATTCTTTTTCCACCTGAGTTCTCTATTGTTTCATGTCATATTTATCATGGTTACTTTCCTTTTACACAGCTAGCCTTTTAGCAGCTTAGATCTAAAAGCATTTAAAGCAATTATCCTATGTAATTATCTTCCTCCATTTCTCTGACTTCCTTCTAACGTTAAAAAAACCTCAACCAAAAAAAAAATCAACAGATTTTGGTCAGATGTTGGTCAGGCATTAATTATTTACAGTGAATAACTTTGTAATCTATAAAAGAGCATACACTAAAAATTAAAACTTATTCCTGCAGCCGTATCTTTTCCTGATTAAGCCAGGAGAGAGATTACACTGCTATCCATTTATCATTGCTGAGCGTTACAAAGATCTGAAAAACAAAATTTTGACTTCACAGAATCAACTGAGCATCACGCAGCATGTTACAAGACCAGATGAAAAGGAGCAAGAAAACTGAGAGCAGCAAATGAACATAAAGAACAGAAAGCATAGGGATTTGGCCAAAATCACCACCCCACTGGTGTTAGACGGTGCAAACTGAGAAGGGCCACGTCCCAGAGTAGAAACCTTTCCTTGGTGATATTTTCAGAAATTCTGTGAACAATCTTTAAATGCACACTACCAGGTCCTTATGTCAAGAAGTTCAGTAACATGTAACAGAAAAATATGGAACAACCAGCCTGAGAAAGTTTCCAACTCAGATTCTGAGGCTGAAAGATAAAGTTTATGTTCCAAGCAAAATCTAAAAATTGCAAGAATTCTGTAATTCCACGTTGGGAAGAAAAGGAGACATTTTTAACATCTCAAATTGTGTAGAATGTTTTCCCAGTCATTGCATGTAGCAGTATGAGTGAGGTTTACCATCTCGAACAGATTAGCCACTATAGACCATTCTACAACATATCCCTCAAGATTCCCAACTTCCAGTCCTGAGTAAGTTGCCAAGAAACCAGATAAGCAAGTCTTGAAGCAGAATCCATGCGAAGATTCACTGACATTAACACATCACTGCAAGATACTTGCACTTTACAAAAAGGCATTTTTCAGGGGAAAAATATTCCACTGGAAAATTTCTGTCTGTCTCTATCAGTAATTGGCTAATGCCCTGAAGCGGGAGTGCTTATGTGTTTTTTCCCCTTCTGTAATCTTATCTAATATAGCTGTGGATGTTCTTATTATCCATACAAATGTCTAATCCCTTTTGAATCCTACTAAGCCCTTATCTGTCCCACAGGGTAAATTTTCTTTGTGTAAAACATCTGATTCCCTTTACCCTTTTTAAAATCTGTAAGTGGTCCATCTCACTTGTCCTTGTATTATGACAAAGGGTAAATAGGAGTTTCCTTCTGCATGCTGTGTATTAGTTTGCATACCTCATACATTCTTATTTCATGAGGTTCTCCACTAGGATAACATTCTTAATCCTTTCCAACCTCATTTCATAGGGAAGCTGTTTAAGTAGGACCTTTTTTCCCTTTGGATGGAGAAGGGAATAAAATGATGAGATCTGAAATATATCATTTGAGTCACCAGAACTGTAATTTTACACAAGTATAATTCTACTGAAATCAGCATCTCCTAATGTGTAAGGCTTGTATCTCTGCTCCGTCTGTGTCTATAATGGCACCATATCATTTTCTGTCCTCTTCTACATATTAGCTAGTATTTTTCGTCCTTTTTTTGAACCACAGCTGTACACTGAGCAGAAGGCTTCCTGCAACTATCCAAAACAATTCCCAAGTCTTTCTGTGACCTGGTTCCAAATAATTTCGACACCAACATCATGCCCAAGCAGAAAGCTCTTGGAGAGACAATCTCCAGGCTGATTTCTGTTGCTGATTTCACTGCTTGAAATGTGCTTGGCAAGGAACAGAAGATGGATAGGGGAGGAGGGAGAGACCACGTGGCTATTTATTTTAAGACATGTAAATGGCTGGCAATACTTCCGTTCTATAGTACTTTATACCAGCAGTTGAATCTTAATAATAGATCAAGTTATATTTTATTTTGATGACATCCGGAGCCCCCATCTTAACTCGCATAAGGTGCACTTAACATACATCTCAGCTACATAAAGCTGGTGACACGAGTAGCGTGAATAAAAGGAAGACTATTGTCCCTGCTGTATGGATGAGGCAATGAGACACAGGAAGAATTAATGTTTTGCCCAGAGTCTCATAAGACATTCATGATGAAGGTGGCAACTGAATCTGAAGTTCCCAAGTCACAGTCTGCAACTTTAAACACCAACCACTCCTCTTCCTTATTCCTTAGAGACAGAAAAGACAAGCTAAGAGAAACTCTCCTCCCTTAGTTTTCTTGTACATTGTTTCATTCCCCTATGTCCATCTACTCCTATTATTTGGGGGTTTTAAAACTGTTTGCTTATCTTCCTTTTTCAAACTTGGTATCTTTGGGGGGCTGGCACACTGGAGAGATAGAAGTTTAACACAGAGATAATCCACTCATAATGACAAGCAAATCTTAAGGAAGGCAAAATGCTTGCATGCACTAAGGCTGGCTTCTGAATAATAATTAATGAACACGCATGAGGCTTTTCAGTAATGCTCAGCTCCACAAAAGAAGCAGAAGCAACAGAGATAAGGCAGCTCTTTTTCAGCCAGCACCACTGATAATTAAGTGACCTTGTCAGAAATTATAGATGTTTACTGATTCAGCAGAGAATATTTGAGGAGGAAAAAGAAAAGACAATTGCCTTTATATGTCAAATCAACTATAAAAAAAATTCCATCTTAAGATAGAAGAAGAAGAGAAAATGACACCTAAGTCTTTATTTTCAGAAGCCGGAACTAATATGACAAAAGCTTGAAGAATACCTTTGTGCATTTTTGCATTTTTATATATGTAAATCAAGTAAATGTAGGGCTTTGGGCTGCTTATTTAACAGCTGTACAATAGGAGCATTAATGTGGTTTGGCTTGAGAGATGCATATTTCAGGCAAAATGAATTATTTGTATCAATATTACTACGTAGAGGATAGAGAAATGTAAAAGAAGAATGATAATATAAATAGCAGTGAGCAATTTCATGCTGTTTAAATAAATGGGAAAAAACGCCTGATGACTGCAATTAATTCATTACTATGTTACAAATTATAGATCTCTGTGGCTGTACATCCTAATGATTAAGTAGGGCAGTAAATGATAAAATGCATCGGCATGGTTATTTTTGACTCTCACGTCATGAATTTGAGTCCTCATTTGTTGCCATGAGCAAGCACCCGTATTCTGCACACTGTGCTTTCTTCTAATGAAAAGGACACCTTTCTCACCTACTCATGAAACCTTTGTGGAGGTGATGGAGTGGGGAACCAGGCAGACATCGATAGTGCTGTCCTATTCTAACGATGAAGCTAGGAATATATTAATTTCAATGATAATTTTTAAACATTACTTCTGCAAAACTCTCATTGTGACAGGAATGTGAATGACCAGTGCACAGACTGTCCTTTCCCCAGGCCCAGAATAGAATTGGATGAGCTGTTCACAGTAAATTATTTGTCAGTGTTTACATTGTTTAGCATCTGAAAAGCACAAACTCCCTGCTGTGCTAAGATTTTCTTGGCACATGAATAATGATGAGAAGTTTGTTATGTGTCCTGATCGTTGTGATGATTCCATGCTAGCTCCACTGTAGGTCAAGAAAACCTAGGACCTTCTCAAGAGAAGCCAACTGATCCAAAAGGTTCTCTCACCAACACATGATCTGGTTATGCCCTTGTGGCAGGGCCAGGTTGGAAACAACATCGTGAGCCACCAGCTCTGCCCCAGCTGAAAGCTCCCTTCTTTTGATGCAATTTCAGCTGTTCCAACTGAACTGCATGGTGCTCCCTTTTGCAGGCAAGGGATAGACACATCAAAAAAGTCACTGGACTTGTGTAGTCCTTAACATTAGCTCTCCACCTCCTTAGAAGTCACAGGACCATGGTCCATAGATCACTAGTTAGACTGTCTACACTAAAGGGCAGGACTTACCGTCTGCTTATACAACATACATCCAATTCCCAGCAGCTTCGCTAGCCAGGTTGTATGATCTCCCCTGATGTGGCCAAGTTCTAGAAATAGGAGAGAGACTACTGATCATAGAACAGACATGCATTTCTAGAGTGGTACAAGATGTGAAAGAGAGATCAGGTAATGGAAATATTACCCTATCAATATATTAAAAATACGAAAAGATATATTGGGTACGGGGATATTGCCCAAGCGAGCCTTATCTTCATATTAACACTATTCTGCAGAGTCTATCCTGTTCTATTTAAAAATAAAGGATAATTTGCATTGCTTGGTATGTCTGTTGATGGCCAAGTTCCACTATCTATAACTCCTCCTTGGTAATCAGAAACATTAATAATCAGTCTTAAAAAGGTTGCCTAGCTCTTAGTTCATATTTATGCAGGTACATTCACATTTAATACCTTCAAACCTTCACATTCCACTATTAGAATGCATTTCTAATTGCATATCGTTTGGGTTTTTTAAAATTTTGATTTTTGCAAAGTAGTCATTCAAATTACGGAGCTAATGGCACTCACTGCAGTGAAGCAGACCACAACAATCTAGTGCATTAATCTCCTCAATCATCGGGTTAGCTAAAAACAAACAAACAAAAAAACCCCAAACCACAACTCAACTCAAAAACCTACAGTAAAAACTGTGAAGATGCAGAAGTTGTAACGATTTTTCCCCCTCTGAGTGTATCTGTGGAAAACAATGACCTCCATAGAAGGGTCAATACACAGCAGATAAAAACATGAAAGAGGCAAAGAATTAGGGAGCCCAACACTAGGCACTTAACCAGTGCCAAGCTGATCACTTCTTACATCTTGCAGGTCTTACCGGTGCTTGTGTGCTCCACTGCTGTGCTGCCCTTTCTGGAGCAACATGACATTGCAGTCTCCTTTTCAGCTGGTCATCCCCTAAACCCCCACAACCTACACACTTCCTTCCTATCTGTATTTATGTTGCAAATTATTTTCACCCAGGTGCATTACCCTGAACTTATCCTGTAGAATCATAGAATCGTTTAGGTTGGAAAAGACCTTTAAGATCAAGTCCGACTGTTAACCCAGCACTGCCAAGTCCACCACTAAACCATGTCCCTAAGCGCCACATCTACACCTCTTTTAAATACCTCCAGGGATGGTGACTCAACCACTTCCCTGGGCAGCCTGTTCCAATGCTTGACAACCCTTTCCGTCAAGAAACTTTTCCTAATATCCAATCTAAACCTTCCCTGGCGCAACTTGAGGCCATTTCCTCTCGTCCTATCGCTTGTTACTTGGGAGAAGAGACCGACCCCCACCTCGCCACAACCTCCTTTCAGGTAGTTGTAGAGAACCATGAGGTCTCCCCTCAGCCTCCTTTTCTCCAGGCTAAACAACCCCAGTTCTCTCAGCCGCTCCTCATAAGACTTGTGCTCCAGACCCTTCAGCAGCGTCTTGTCCTTCTTTGGACATGCCCTAGCACCTCAATGTACATTAATAATAGACTTATTTACATTCTCTTCGGTAGGAGCTTAGTGCTTTTTATTGATAGTATTTTGTACCCTGCATGGAATAAGAACTTTTTCCAGTTTGTGCCTTTTACTGCCTGAACTGAGCTCTTTTTCCACTAACACCATTTTTTAAAGCTATACATTGCACCAGCTAGCCAAATTGTATATCTTTGTCAAGTTATGTGCCATGATAAATTGCCTGAACTGAGATCTTTAGGAACAGAAAACATTTCTGGTTTTCGTATTAATTAAAATGGTACTTTAATTCATAAAGTAATTATGGCATTTACTTGATCATATACTCCAGAAGCAAGTGTCATAATTTCAAGTATGCTTTTTTAATAAAGTGATTACATCTCTGCTTTACATAAAAAAAACTTAATTCAGCCTTTGGTATCACACTGTGACAGGCTTCTCGAGAATAACAAAGTTTTACCACTTAAAAGTTGCCTACGTGCTATCGCAGAGTACTA
Source organism: Pygoscelis adeliae (assembly GCF_000699105.1). Taxonomy (NCBI): domain Eukaryota; kingdom Metazoa; phylum Chordata; class Aves; order Sphenisciformes; family Spheniscidae; genus Pygoscelis; species Pygoscelis adeliae. Next base: position 1,067,514 of record NW_008824445.1, read on the forward strand.
AATAAGCTGCCTTACAGCTGGTGCTGTTCGTGTATTTCCCATGCAGTGTTTCTGTAACCTAGCAAAGGAGCTAAGGGAATTACGGGCAGCACAGAGCCCTGCACTGTATTCCAGCCAGCCATCAGCAGTTCCCACCATTGTGCCAAAGGCCTCTTCAATATTACTTGAAAAAGATTGAAAAAAAAAAAAACACCAAAAAGCAAAGAGCAAAAACCCAAACACACACACTGCCCCACCCTGCAAAACGTTTAAGGAGAGCGATTCATTGGCAATGGCAGTACTTGCATTTTCTTAAATGTGATGGCTGTAAAACATACCTGGCAAATTAATAATAGTATGAATTCTAAATTATGCACCAGGTCTCTGTGAGATTAAATCAATGTGGCATAATTAACACTGTTCCCTCCCAGATAAAGGTCTTCTGTGCTGTCAAAATTTTTTAATATACTTCAGTCTGAATAGAATTTTTTTTTGGCAATAAATATTAGTTGGCAGGAAAAATCACTCATGACCTTTTAGCTTATACAAATAATTCAGTCTTTTTTTTAAAGTCTGCACACTGCATCTTCCACAATAAGTGGCAAAACATAATGGAAATAATTCTGGTTTAGCATTCAGTGCTGGGTGGTTGTTTTCATGCAGAAAAAAACCAATATGCACTCTTTATTTTTTTAGGGCTATAGTCCAGGAGAAACAGAATTTCATTACGAGACCATGCAAATTATTAGGCAGCATGTGTGCCATTGGTACTCATAATATTCGGGATACTCTTACTAGATTCTGAGCATTTCTGCTGAAATATTTTAAACAGCCAGGTTCTAACATGCAGCAGTTGTGTTGTGTATGTTTTGTCCCTCGTGAGGCATGGAGAGGAGCAAGGAGAAATACTGATTAATGTCACTACCAGACACATCTTTGTGCCATAATATTGTGGAATTGCCTGTCTGGATTTTGCAGGGTTCTGTATAAGCAAGCTGGGAGAAGGATTAAGAGCAGAGGAGCCAGTCTCAGAAATTCTGGTTTGTAGTTCAATCTCTGCTTCTGATGCAGTAGATCTCAAGCTGTTTAATACCAATGAGCCAGAGACAGAGAGCAGATGTTCCCTTCAAGATCCAGATGTGCCTGTGGAAGAGGTTACTGCCCCTAAGTGCTCATTAATGATCCTCCTGATCTGCTGGGAGTGGAGTTCATATGAACCACTTCATTTGTTTAAGGCCAAAATTAACCAGACTGTCTCAGATCACCTATTTAAATTATCTAAACTAAAACCTTGCAAAGCTTGGCTAAATTATTGGAAAGAGTAAACTTCCGCACAGAAAGTAAAAGGCAAGCAGCTTCAGACAGTAATCTCTTCTGTCACTGAAGCCAGGCCTGAAAAAACATTGTTTTACATCCTCAATTTTGGATGTATGTTCACATACAAAGTCTGAAATAGGTCAGAGTCTAAAATACTGACTCAGCAGCTAGTTACACACCTTGATATATTAGCATGCAAAGTTAGCTTGCCGCTTCACCGAATACTGAATGATCAACATTCATAAGGATGGCACTAAATAAAAGGTTTTTACTCTATAGTTAGCTTCAGACACTCTGTTCAATCAATGTGGATGGCAGTGAAATGTGAGTGGCATTTGCTGCCTTTCTTGGTCATTCCTGATAAAATTTGAAATGTAATTTCCAAAATATTTACTGTAGTGAATATTCATTGGTTATTATACTGCTTAGAGATATGGAGAAAGTTGAAAATAAGGGTTAAAATTAATTTTATATAAAATTTGGGGGTTAAATATACTTAAATTTGGGCATTTTGTCCAAGTTAACTGGTTTGTCCAAGTTAACATTTGGCAAAGTAAGCAAAAGCTAACATTTACAGGAGGAAAAAACATGTCTTTTTTGCTGATATCATGTGTTAACAAGAACAGAAAAGAGCTGTTAAGAAATGCTATTTTTTCAGCATGTGTGGTCAAGAACAAGCCAGGATTACCATCAGTTCAGAAACCCAAGGCTCAGCATCACAACTATTTTCTGCTGGCTGCTTTTGCAGTTAAAACACGTTCATCCTGAGTTCAGTTGTACCACTGGTATCGGCAATGGATAGTTTTCACAGTATATACAAGGGTTGTGGAAACTGCAAGGAACACAACAGCAGCAGTAATTAGTGCCTGTTAGAGATGGCTGAAAACCCCGAAGCAAAACACAGAATTACTCAAAATTCAAAGTACTTTGCATTTGTTAAGAATGTAGAGCAGGGGCATTTTTCCATGTAGAAAACACAAAAGATTTAGATATTTCTATAGACAGTGAAGTCTTGGAGACACCCAAAAGTTTGTTAATAGAAAACAGATCTATTTTGCTTGCATATATGAACACATTTTAGGCAGAAATAACCAAATCTCAGTCAATTTTTTCATATTAGGAATGTTCTGTCATGCAAAAAAAAAACCCAGAAGAAACCAACCCCCACGTTGGGCTTTCAGCTGGAGTCAAACATCTTATCAAAATTTCAATAAAATCTAAGTTTTGTGCAGTGAAGTAGAAACTTAAGTGACAAATAATTTCGTTTCAAAATTCAACACCCACACCCCTCCCAACTAGGCAGTCTTGCCCAGCTTGACTAGTTGGGTTTATATAACTAGGAGAGAATCTTACAGTCACTTACTTGTTATAAAATATATTCCCTGCTTTTGCCATCTGCTGGAATGAACAACTTCCCACTCATTAGTGTATTTTGCAGGTTAATTAAGTTTTGCAATAGCCAGAACAATGAACAACACTATTCAACCCTAGGTAAGCAAGCCTGACACATTCAATTTATGCTGTACCATTACCACTGGATGGCATTAGTTAGTTGTGCTGCAGGAATGGATGTGAAAGGGAACAATTAAATCTTTACAGCTTTTACCAATAAGTACTAAAGCATTAAACTATGAGTTATCACAGTATTATCAGATGAAGGCCATTGATATTGCATTTGCTTCATAATGCTAAGCCAGTTTTCATGAACACAGACTCTAATAGAGAAAGTAGTGTCATGTTGTTTACATATAAAAGAGCAGATAACATTGTCAAGTCAGTAAATAAGCTATAATACAATAACACTCCAGCTGACTCCCTCACATATTGCCATTTCAACTACTGTTATGATAAGCCTCATAACATACACATTCCAGTCCCAGCAATGGAAACCAACACAGGTCAAAGCCTTAATGCAGGCAACCAAGTTTCAGAGCACTTCCAAAATCCAAAGGCACTTTAAATTGAGTGTTTCAAACTAAGCTGATTGCTAGGTTTCTTTCTGACAGCCACGTGTTTTAGAGTCACACAAAACCCACAATAATGCAACTGAAAAAACAAATACACACACATCCCATTTTTAAGCCACTCAGCTAGATCCACATCATGGCACATGATAGTGTTTCATTCACTGCTCAGATCAAAATCTGTTGCTGTGTGGTGGATCCTCTAGAGGACTCAGATCCCACAGTGTCCCCTCTTTTAGTTTGAAACACTGAGGCAAACCAAACCTCCAAAGGGACCTTTGAACTCTTCCCCCTCCACCACCTTTCCCCCAAATGTCTTCTCTTATGGGTATTTTCACAGTAGAGAGATGACATCGGGCTACAGACCTCATCACTTCCCCCCAAAGGGGACCTCAAATACAACACCATTCTTTGTGTCACTCCAGCAGAAGTTACTGAAAAGTGCACAGAACAGCATAGAAGCGAAGGAGGTGGGAGGGCTGCTTTGCAATCAGGTCATCAGAGAATTGACACCTCAGGGAAGTTGCTAAATCATCTCCCAAGGGCTATAGTTTTGCCTTTTCCAGGCCCGCTTAGCCATTATCCAGGTGATCCAACATGATCACATGAAGATCTGGAAAGGGGAAGGAGAAGAAGAAAAGAAAAAAGGGGTTTAGAAAAGAGAAGATGGAAAAAAATCCTCTGAAAACAGGAAGCTCACTGCTTCGAAATACAAAATGTAAAAGAGACATGAAAACACATTGTCCTAAGATGTGATTATTAAGCCACGTACATGATTTGTTGTTGACACAAAATTCAAGTGCTTGGGGTTGGAAGTGCTGATGCCTTTAAAAGAGCTATAGTAAATAATTTGACTATTCTTGATTATTTCACGCTTTGAGTGAAACTTACCTTTGTGAAGCAGCTTTAAATGATCAGTGAAAAAATAAGGGACTGAGAGTTGTATCGTGGTACAGATTAAGCTGACCTAAAACTAATTTCTGTTTGCTTTAAGTTTAACATTTATTGCTCTTGGATTTACAAACACCTAAAGTATCAAGAACACAGAATTTGAGAGCAGTGTTTCGGTTCTTTATAACCTGTAATAAAAAAAAAGTATTTGGTAGAAAAGTGGGATTTTGTTTATTTTTAAAAGAAGCTCCTTGTTACATTTCCCTTACAGAAGACCTAATTTATATTAATCTAATCATCATTCTACTGGATGTTCTTTTTTGTTAGGTAGGGGCTGATAGAATGATTATTATAAGCAATTCCTGAACACTAACATTCACCATGATACAGAAAGTGCCTTCCATACTGCAGGTTTTCTCTTCTCAAATTACTAACACAAAACCTAGGAATGGGCTAACGCAATCTGCTGCTGCCACAAAATCCAAGGGAATTGCCCGGATGAAGTAGGATTAAAGCCTTGCGTGAACATGTGGTAAATTTTAGGACTGGAATAATGTTATGACATTTAATAAGCCAGAATGCAAACGTGCACATTAGGCACTGCGGTTGTGATCCCTAGTCCCTCTTCACGGAGTCAGGCATTGCCACAGCAAAACTGAGGCTCAAATAGTGGGGCCACAAGTAATGGTACAACTTGGCAAGTAGGAAGATGAATTATACAAGTTTCCAGTGAATTGGTATCTCTCCAGCTAAAGACAGGAGATAGAATCATAGAATCGTTTAGGTTGGAAAAGACCTTTAAGATCATCAAGTCCAACCGTTAACCCAGCACTGCCAAGTCCACCACTAAACCATGTCCCTAAGCGCCACGTCTACACCTCTTTTAAATACCTCCAGGGATGGTGACTCAACTGCTTCCCTGGGCAGCCTGTTCCAATGCTTGACAACCCTTTCCGTCAAGAAATTTTTCCTAATACCCAATCTAAACCTCCCCTGG
>NW_008824445.1:1073204-1079580 GCF_000699105.1 Pygoscelis adeliae
AGAGCCTTCCTACCCTCAAGCAGATCAACACTGCCGCCCAGCTTGGTGTCATCTCCAAACTTACTGAGGGGGCACTTGATCCCCTCGTCCAGATCGTTGATAAAGATATTAAACAGAACTGGCCCCAGTACTGAGCCCTGGGGAACACCACTTGTGACCGGCCGCCAACTGGGTTTAACTCCATTCACCACAACTCTTTGGGCCCGGCCATCCAGCCAGTTTTTTACCCAGCAAAGAGTACGCCCGTCCCAGCCATGAGCAGCCAGTTTCCCCAGGAGAATGCTGTGGGAAATGGTGTCAAAGGCTTCACTAAAGTCTAGGTAGACAACATGCACAGCCTTCCCCTCATCCACTTCTTGTCATAGGAGATCAGGTTGGTCAAGCAGGACCTGCCTTTCATAAACCCATGCTGACTGACGTGGTCATGAGAAAGGCAAACACCATTCCCAGCTGTTCTAGCCCTGGTATTTGCAGGAGGCCGAGAGTCCAGGAAACAGTAAAACTCTGGGCACAGCACTGGTAGAACTTTGTCTCTGTATGGGCACAATGCTGCACACAGCTCTGGTCAGCCTCAACCAAGCAAGACTTGTGCAGAGAAGAATAGCTGCAGAGAAAGGCTCTTAAGGAGATACAGGAAACAAAAAGCCTACCTTAGGAGAGGGGGTGAAAGGATTTTGTTAACAGGATAAGAGGTGAGTGGCAATAAAATGTTATCTAAAAATCACATAAAACATGAAACATCAAAACATGTAAATATCTATAAATGAGCTATTTAAGGTAACAGCAATTTTGGTGCAAACACATGTAGTTAGTTAAAGTGACCATGCATATTTTTAAACTTCATAAAAGATAACTGTGAGTGAGAGAAATGAAATTTGGAAATAGTCCTCCAAAAGGATGCAAAGTCCACACATCCCAACTAGTTTCAAAACAACTTAAAAGGGATCACATGGTGCAGGTGACCATAATGGTTGGAGCCTGGCCTCTGTGCTCAGTACATTCTTGGTTCTTGTTAATCTGCAAGTATGAATCTGAAAATAACCTCAGAATGGCATTTTTAAGAATGTCAGTGTGCCAGCCCTGCCTGCTGGTGCCACAAAAGGTGCTGAGATTTGAGGTCCCTTTTCCTCCTCACGTTTCCTTTTTTCATCTCATTTACACCACTGGAAAGCCAGATGGCAACTAAATTTTACTCATAGGCAACCTGGGGTAGACAGGAAGAAATAGCCTACAGACAAAAGCCTCTGTTCTGTTAGAGGCCCACTACATTTTAACTGTGTAACCCCTGAACTCTGAGAGGTTTGGTTTTTTTCCAAATTGTGGAATGAAATGATATTCAAGTAAGTTTCCTGTAAACTCCTCAGGTACAGTTATGCAGAATACAGGTTACGGTAACTTGAAAAAGCACTGAACAGCTGGGAAAGCTAGAGATAGAATCTCTCAGCAAGGTTTTCTGAATATAACAAAGTCACATTACAGTCCTGCTGTCTATAATATGCATCCAGAAACCTATGAGCCATTATACTTAAAGGGCAAATACGACAGAGTGATAAATCATGAAATACAAATAACAATTTACCAAAGAGAACAAAAGAGTTATTCCGCTATTATCATATCTTTGCTTTGTTTCAGAGGTGGGTACATCCCCTAAGAACGCTCTGTACATCTTCCCTTGTCTTCACGCTTGTTTCACCTCACATCCAAACAAAAGGGAAAATATAGTAGCAAGTATCTCTTCTCCTATAAGAGGTTCTAAATGTAATGTATTTATGAATCACATTAATAATGGAATAAGGAATTGATGAATAAGAATGAAAACATTTACATAGCAAAAAGAAGCCGCTTTTACTATAAATTATTAATAGCCTAATAATGACAATATGAAATAATAATTAGCAAAGGCACAGCTATTATCACCCAAACAAGAAACAGCTTGACTTAACAAAGAATCCTACATAACAGATATGCTAATCTTATTTTCCAATTTCTGGAAACGTTTTCTGTTACTTTTCAAAAACTCATTATCAAAGTCACAAGTAGGAAACTACTCAACCATTGCAATATTTTGGTTGTAAAACAATTTGATAGTTATTATAAAGTTTTTCTCATCTCTCTGTGGGAGACCAGGATGAATTCATTTATGCAAGAGTAATTTCTTCCACAGTCATTTTGTGAGATGATTTATTTGCAGAGGGAGAAAGACAATAATAAAGTCTCAGATTTAAATAGCGCCATTCATCCCGAAGGATCCTAAAATGCTTTACAAGATATATCTCTACACAGGAATAACGTCACCCACCTCTGAAGTGATAGATGGCACCTGTTTAGCAGCATGCACAGAAATGCTCCATAACAGTTTAAAGCAGGCAGTGAAGAATACCAGAACCAGCAGAAACCACAGGTAGGATTAGAATATACTCCTAATAAGTACATCAAAACTTTTCCAAGGTATCACAGCAAATATTCTTTTTCAAGAACTACCACATGGTTTTTAAGTCCCTCTAGTGCTCCTGGTATATAATTTCCAGAAGCTCCCAACTCAGCAGGACACACAATTTCTATTTTTAAGATTCCTTAAGGCACAACAATGCTCTTGGAAATGTCCCCACTTGCTCAGAATTGATTCTTCCAGCAATACACCACACTATACTCCTCCACCCATGCAGAGGAACCAACCTGCAAATATTTGAGAGGTACTTCCCCATTACAAATCTCCAGTTTCATATACTCAGAAGATTTAAAAAAAAAATTCAACTGACTTGTCCAGGCAGCTAATCCACACCATCGTTTTCTTTTGCGAAAAATTTCAAAATAGTTCAGGTAACCTAAGAGACATTGAAAAATAAGTGATCAAACCCCCACCAAAAACATTAAACAGCAATTCACTGCTGAAACAGCAGGTGACCAACATTTTCTCAGTAATCTTCATGCTAATAAAATGGGGTGCTAAATAATAGCCATGCATAATAATATTCACCTGTTCACACCCTTTGACCTTATCCAAAATTCACTGCAGACAGCCAAAAGGCTTCCACTGACTTCATAGGCTTTGGGCCACATGTTGTTTTCTTTTTCAAGTCTGTTGGAAAAGAGATAGCTCTTTTTGCTTTTACTTTTTACATTTTATCACATAATACTTGAATCTACTTTTTTGGCCAGTGGTTGCTCCATTCACCCCAAAGGACTCATTATTAAGCACCCAGAGCTGCCAACAGCAGAACAGAACCACAGATAGGATTGTTGCATGCAAAGTCTGTTGATGACAGCAGTTTAAAAACACTGGCAACTTAATGGCAGACAATTTATGCTACACTTGATATATATTTTTAATGGCATATAAGTAGTAGGTGGTGTAGTCTTACCAAAAGAACAAAGTAAACAAGGATCTCACACACACAGTTTCTAGAGCACCGAGGTTTCCCATTGAACAACTATTTAGGTCACAAGAATTATAGACCGGGAATTTAATCATGGATTAATAAAAAAGCAATTTCCACTATCAGTGTTTTTCAGTATGCTTGATAATCCTTTGCTTTTTTTTTTTTTGAGATATAACTACCTTCACCCTTGGGTCAACACCCAAGTGGTTTGTATAATGCATACAGAGGATAATAAATTGGGTTTGCCATTTTTTGATCTTCATTTAGCCCTGAAGCAACCTGTTACGCAAAGGTCCCATGCTTGTTTATAATATCAGCTTCAGTTTATTTTACAAGGTGTTTCTTGTTCAGGAACAGGAAGTGTGTTTTGGGGGTTTTGCTTTGTCATTCTTTAAACACAGGCCTTTTTTATCTATGCATCCTGCAATTATAATGTCCTTTTCAGGTCATGGTAGGGTGTGCCTGTACCTGAATTAAGAGAGTGAATTAACCATTCAAACGTGCAGCAAACCACACAAGCTGTCCTAACAAAAAGCATTAACCTCAAACTTGTGCATATGCTTGAGTTTCATTCATAGGACTCTGTTCTTATATGCATGCCAAAATGCAGTAGAAATGAAGCACCTTTATATATTTACAGCATGTATTTCAAAATGTATGCATTTTTTGTTTTCCATAGCTAAAATCCAGAGAACAACAATTCAATTTCTCAGCAACTTCTTGCTGTTTCTAAATATGCTTCTGTCCCATGGTAACAACAAAATAGCTGCCAGACATTTGGAAGAGCCAGAATCACCCTACACTATGTATTTTCAGGTTGAAAATTTGAGCTTTCCTTCCAAGCCTCTCTCTTTCTCCCTCTATCTCTAAAGGACTGGATAAACTTCCGTCAGCAGATGTTTAGTAAAGGTCACTACGTTTTTAATAATGAGCAGAATCATCCACTAAAGAATAAAATATGCTAAGAGTTTCCTGAAAAAAATGTAATTAATTACTACAGTCTTCCTTGCCTAAGATCACATTAAAGTATATTTTAAGATTATTGCAAATCTAAATAAAGCGAGAACGTGCAAAAGGTTTGTACAAGGGATTGTCAATCAAAGTCCTATTTATGTAAGGGGAAGCCTAAAACTTGTTTCCAACAGTCGATGTATGAGGATTTATAAAGGTCAGGTTTGAAACTTATGGTAACTGGCCATCACTGAATATTTAAAAGTTCATATATTTGAGTGATTATGCCCAATTGGTGGATTTTTTTCCAGACAACTCATTAACAACAGCAGCAGAATTTTGCAAGGACACAGAGACATTTCCATTGACATGATTTTTATGACACCTGATTGGCACTTCTGGACAGTACTGCATCATAAATATGTAAATATAAATACATTTATTTTTCCATCATAATGGTGCAAAAACAGGACTTCTAGGGACATCTTTTCCAATATCTGCATAAAGTAAGGCAATGGTTTTCCAGCATACAAAAATACCATGTGCTACAGTTTAGAAAACAGAAGTATACAATATATAATAGCAAGAGGAGAAGCTCCTTTACTAACATATTACTACTCATGTCTTAGGCCTATTGGCACCTCTTGGAAAAGTGACATTCCTAAGGTGGTTTAAATTGTCATGGGAGATTTAATTACTCTCAGACTGAAATATCTCATCCAAAAAACTAGGAACTCCAGCACTAATGAGTTCCTTAAAATGTATGGAGATACTCTTTAAAAATTGATTTAGAGTGTTACTCAATAAAAGAGAAATGAAAGTATACAATGCCATTAAATGTAGAGCATCAGTGTAAGTGTCTCGATTCCAGCCACTTGCTACTATGATGAGAACAACAGAAGATAATTAATTTTTCCTCTGTAGTGATGATTCCCAATGAGTTTCTTCTGTGAAATTAAAGAATGAAATCCAAGCAGGCACAAAGAAACATGCTATCAATCATGTGAACCATCACAGGTGTCTGGAATTGTCTACCAGACAAAGTTGTTGAGGCAAAAACATCGGGGTCATTAAAAATCATGATAGCATCTTGTGGTTAATGGAATACTACAGAAAAAGGAAATGAGCCTTGAGAAGCTGAATGCCCTTTACTCAATCCGCAAACATTATTTCTTCTTGTCCTTATGTTCTAAATTAATATCTTGTTTTCCAACCAGCGTAGCATTTCCATTACAATCACATGCCACTTTGGTTTAGCAGAATCATTAACCAAGCTATTTACATCAATTACCAGGCAACCCATTGTCCCAGTATTGCTACCAATTCCCTTGTCTGAAAGGTCTTGCTATAAGGAAACATAGCATGTCAGCAATATCCAGAACGTGCTATTAATACTATTGCTGCCTAACCACTAATCAGTGTGCCCCAAGAGCTGCAGACGATAATGGTCTGTGGTTACACACTTGTATTAACTGTGTGGTTTTCAGCTAACCACATACAAGTAGTTGGAGCAATTGAGCACAGAGATATACTCTATAAGAACAGAAATAGAAGTCAGCTCTGAAATGGAATGAGACAAGAAGTTGGCAGGGTCTCTACAGCCCTATAGATACCTGTATATATCAGCAGGTGCTGAAATAGTATATTCCTCAGCAAATGCCACATAGTAGCTGACGTTTAGGTGATGACGGCACAGTGGTTATATCAGAACTCATCTGAGGCACAGATTTTTCCCAGATGTTTTTCCCCAGTAGTCACAGGGGTTTTTTCCCAGATAAACGAGAAAGCAGTCATTCTTGCAATTACTAAAGAATCAAGCTCCAACACACATAGCAATTCAATGTTTTTCAGAACAGCAAATCTCACAGACTAACCTGATTCTGTGGCAATTTCAGAAAAATTTGACATGTGATGCAAGCACCATTAGAAAACATTCATCAGCTTCTAGCAATGTGTATATTGCTAGTAGCAATCATTGATTATTGTGAAAAGCAGTTACTGTCTTCAAGTTTCCAAGGGCTCCTTGTTTTTCAGGGAAGGCTGTC
>NW_008824445.1:1079596-1090408 GCF_000699105.1 Pygoscelis adeliae
CGGTGGACAAGATGTTTCATATTTGACTACAAAACCGGAGTATGATCTTTGTCAGGATCTGTTTTCAGATGCTACAAATGAAACCAATGCAAGATTTATTTCTACAGCCAATTTTTAAATAGAACTAATGTTCCAGCTACATATTAAATATTATTTATTAAATATTATTCAGACAAAATGATAAAAATGGGGACAGAATTAATGTATATTGTATTTCTGCCCTGCATTCAGATTCCTAACTCTGATTGCCTATCTCTATCTAAACACTCAAAATTAAACTTTTCAAAATATAGATACATTTTTATTATTTGGAATCTGTATTTTATATCTTCATCAGGGATTGATCTATCTCATTGAATAAAGGCCAGAATGTCTGGCAAGTGTATTGTGCAGGGCTCAAACTCATCTATTTCCAAAGAAAAGAGGAAGAGACTGAACTGTTTTTTCCAAATGAAAAACAGATGCTGCCTATCCCTGAGAAAAAATGACTTGTCAGAAGTTGTGAGACCGCTCTGATAACGTGCCAGTTTATTTGAAACACAGAGTGGAGACCACAGGAACAGACAGTCAAGTCAGTCTGCTGACTTCCTATCAGGCTGAACTCTCTCAGATCTCTATGTGAGCAGTAGCTGGATCTCCCATCTCCAGAACAACCAGAGAGCCTGGACATCTGCACCCTGGGTACTTATGCTGCCAGTAGAAATGGAAATCTCTGTTTCAGACTGATTGCAGCAAAATTGTTCTGAATGCTTCAATCCAGTTAAATATTAAAAAAATAATCCACGTAAGTAGGAACTAGACTGTTTTGTTTTTTAAAAAAGAGAGTTTTCTCCTGGAAGTAAATGCCATTTTTCAGTAGATGTACTATATACACTATATATTATGTACGTTTTTTATTTTACATAGTTACAGTATCATTATCACACCCCATGTGTGTCAAGCGATAATTCAAGTGATAATGAATTATTGCATCAGTCTGCCTTTCCGGCTGACTATCCTGTCTTGTAGTAGCATAAATTAATATACAAAGCTCAGTGTTCCAGTCCTTCTAGGCTTTGACTTCTCTTCTGGCCTGTCTTTAGCTAGCTCTGACCACAGTTGTCACCTGTGAAACTACAGGAAAAATACATTAATTTAAGAGTTAATGCTTCCTCCACCTTTCTTCTACCTGCCTTATCTGGTGAATTATCTATATTTTGTACAAAGTGAACGCCATATAGATTTTACACAGTGGAAGGGCAGAGGGTAAAGGACGTATGCAGACTTCTGAGAGTCCAGCCCAGTCTTAAACCTTGTCATATGTGGACACTTTGATAACCTGATCTGGTCAAAGGGGATGGTTGTAGCTAAAGAGAGCTAAGAATAGCCTGAAGCTATGACAGAACAGAAAACACAGCCCAAAGCTATGCAGCATGTGTTGATATCCAATGACAAAAAGCAGCTCTGATCTTTATGGAACAGCATGAATGTTACAGATGGGTAAGGACTAAACAAAAAAGCTAGCTATTGCAGCAGCATAGGTAACAAATACCAACGTAGCCAACAATTTAATGCCTTACTTAAAACTCATGTGAATTTATGCATCTTTGCTGCACAAGGACTATTGGAATTGTATGAACTTCCTGTGCTGCAGCCTGAAGTTCAGGAGTATCTTGACTGAAGAAGGAAGAGAGGACAGGATGACCACAAGGCACCAGAAGTGCCACTATTTTTATTCACAGGTATAGAATTTTACCATGCTTTCACAAAGAAAGCTGGAAGAAACCAGTGTGACCATTTATTTTGTTAAAAATAGAATGCAGTCTGCAGGGCTTCCCTGAGGATTTTTTGTTTGATTTTTGTTGGTTTGTTTGTGTGGCTTTTTTACTACACCAAGTCTTCTACCAAAAAAAAAAAACCCAAAACCAAATCTAAATCTGCCTTCATTTGACTGGTGGAAGATGAACCACAGTCCTTGGTAAATTCTTTTAATGACTTGCAGGGGGAAGGGGGTAGCTTTATCAGTCAAACATGTAAAACACTAAAAAAGTTTTGAATTAATTTGGTGAGATTTACCCTCCACAAACCTTTGTTCAGTGAAATTAGTTACTCTCATTTAACATATTAATCACACTAATAAAATTCATTAATAAAATATCATATTGGTTCTATTATTTTTCTCTCAGTATCAGAAAGAGAAACATATACCTCATTCTGCTGTCCCCCTAAACTAACTAAATACTAACATGGTATTAGTTTGCTTTCATTTCTCTAAACCTTTCCTGGTGTTCTAAGGCTTACTGAAAATCAGTGGCCCAGAGTTTCTTGGCCAAGCCCTTAGAAGTCCAGGATGCAGCCTAAACTGATCTGCCAATTTACATATTACCATTTAGTGCCTGCTCTTTAGCATCTGCCATAATTATCGCCATTATAGGAAAATACTTTATCATTATGTGAGAATTTCTCATCTGTGGAAATATTTCTGCATAGCATCTAGTAAAATATTCTTACACAGTCTCCAATTATTCAAATTTTTCAGTCCTAATTCTTTCTCTAAATCAATGTGACTCATAATTATTTTAAGCTTTATGAAATTAGCTCTTTTAAAAGCACTGCTATACATCCATGAGATTTGGACTTTATTCTGTTTGCATATTACAAATATAATCTAGCTATAATCAGCTACTCCTAAAATACCACAATTTCAGTCCTCTAATATATCAGTCTTTTGTTCCCAACATCCTAATTTTGTGCAAAACACGCACTTGCTTTTCACCACTTTCACTTTGTTAGTTAAAGTGTAGTATTGTAGTATCACGCTAGTGTTGACCACTAGCCAGCCAAACGTCTAGAATGGCAGTCCTCGACTGACAGAGATGAAGGCCATGTGAAGTGTATACTCCTTTCTTTTCTGTGGCTCACTTGACCTGCAAAATCTCACAAGGTAATCTACACAATCTTCTCCTCAGGCACTGTTCTGTGTTCTCTGTCGGTACCCTGTGAGGCATCTTGCAGTGTCATTGAATTGCATGCTCATCCTTACCAATGACCCGTCTTTTGCTAATTTTAAGAACTAACAGTAGAAGCACAGCTTATCCCTTGGCTACAAGGATCCAGCACACTGCTATTGCAGATCAGTTTGGTTTGTTGGGTTTGGGTGGGTTTGTTTTTTTTTTTTTTTCATTTTTCTAACTGAGCAGTTCACAACAAGAATTATCTGCCTTCTTTGTGGATGTCTTCCCATTTTTCCCACGTCCACATTGAGGATTGTCTATGTTCTTTGGATAAGGTGAAGAACTCTACTGAAGTTTGCTTGATTTTCTTACGAGTTGTTTAATTCACATTGCTCAGGCACGTCTAATTTCTTTTCATCTTCAGAGGCAACTCCTGAAACTTTCGTATGAGATACATGGACCCTAAGGGCTTTGAGATGGAGCTCCCTCAGTGGTATTTAAGAGAAAGCAGAGTTCCCTAAAAGGATCCCTTAAATTTGGTATTTCACCTTCACACCTGGCAAGCATAGTACAAATTAGGTGGCTTTTGTGCACATTAAGGTAAGTAAAATTCGAAGCAGAAGAGTAAATGCATACCTAGGAAATATCATAGGTTAAATCAGAGACTGAATGTGCTTTGCCATTTTGGGAGATCCCATAAGCACCATGCATTAAGAACAGAAATGTGTTAATTTTAAGCTGAACAATGCTGTGCAAAGAAGACAGGGTAGTTCTTAAAAAGTGTAATTTGCTTCTGCTCCAAGTGGATGAGCACAGCAAACAGTGGTCCAATATTCCCCGAGAGGAAATGTAGTTTCTCTCTCAGGCCAGAAGAGTTTCATCAAAAGTATGGTATTACATCAGTGTTAATGTGTTCTCAAGAAGAGGAAAATATTAGAAGAGGAAAATATTATTGTATAGCATGCTCTTTAGCATATTTTTCGAAGTACATAGTTGGTTTGCACATGTAAGTACTGTTGGATTCAAAGTTATGCCAAAATTATTTTTTGAGGCATATACCAACAAACAAAAAGGAAGAGAGAGAATAGGCTAGAAGACTGCAAGAGAGGAAGGAAGCTGATCACAATTTAGTGCCTGTTATGGACTGACAGATTTGTCAGACAAACATAAAGATAATGGGAAAGAAAGCCAACTTGATAATTTTGCGCAATACAAAATTTGCATGCAGACCTCACTTAACACTGCTCCTTCAGTCACAAGGGCATGTAACCAACAGGGTGGACAAGAAGCGATTAAAAACACAAGTAAATAAAAATCTGCATCCCTTGACATTTTGAAAAAACCCACAGATGTCATGTCTATGTAATTATGGTGCTTCAAAATGGACCATGCTGCAAATGGAAATGAGAAATGGCATTTACTTACTCATAGTTTTAATAACATATGCAGATATTGTATAATGTGTGTCAAATGCCATTTGGCTCAGCAGAATCTAATTAATCTTAGTTCTTTCCACCATATCTTCTGTTATGCATATTCAATAATATGTGTATGCTGGGGAAAATGTTCTGTAGCTGTCATAGTTAACTTGAGGAATCTTTAATTTCTACTGCTTTAGTAGTCCTAGTTATTTAAGGTGATGATTCAAGGTGACCATCAACAGGCATCTCTCTTTTTATCTAGCCTTACACCAAAACTTCAGTTACCAATATGAAAGGAGGATAGGACAGAACTACCACTGACTTCAGAGAATAGATGAAGTGCTCAGAATGTCATAGAACCAGGCTCTAATGGAAGAAATTTGATTTTCTTTCCCAGGACTGTTCTACAAATAGAGAGCCCAGCTGCCTAAAACAAACTAAGTTAGACATGCATGACATGATTTCATTTACCAGCAGAGAGAATTGTTAGCATCTTGCTGGAATCCTGGGCTCAGTGTCAAGACAACAGGGATGCAGTTCCATTTCTCTTGTGTAACTTTCTGCAAGTCACTTCACTAGTTCTTTGGCTTCTACGTGAATAAAAAGGCTATATCTTTCAAAAGCATCTGGTGACACAGGAATCCATGTCTTGCTGGAAGTCAATGCTACTGGGGCTCCTAATTCATCTCACCACATTTCAAAAATGTAACCCAATGTCACTTACAATTCTTTCTAAAGATCTTTGATAGCTGTGGACCATAAGTACTATGGAAGAGTTAAATATATATCAAACTCTACAATAAGTTGTTAGAAATGTGATAGTTTTAAATAATCAGTAAAAAGGAACTTCTGAATTTAAGTTGTCACTCCATCTTTATTAACTCATCCTATTGTATTAAGCTATTGAAAAAGATTGTAGAGCAGAGCACAATCCTATGCACTGTAATGTATTGTGAAATGAATACTCACAAGGAGGTGAAAAAGTAGTGGGGGCCAGTCTTTGAATCCCTCTGCTTTTGTCAGTTTAAGTCAAAATGTGAGAGTTATTTTATTTTTAATATATCTTTTCAATTCATTTCCACCAGGGTATTTTTTTTTTGAACTCTGATGTAAAATGAAAAACTTATTACCATCATTCTGTATTCAAAACCTGCATACACAATGCTGTAACTATCCAGCTGATATATAAGGAGCTTACCAGCTGTTTCATATTTTCTGGTCACTACTTTCCTTCATTTTAAGGACTTTAAATCAGGTCTAAATATGTATATGTATATATAATGAAACCAGCAGAGCGGGTCAACAATAATAATTTGTCTTGCTGTCTCCATAGAATGTCATGAATTTTGTTTTGATAATCTAATAGGAATCCTAAAATATTTACACCTGTAAATTCTACAGTGTGACATAGGGATCAAAGATGTGGCTAATCAAAGTGTATTTATATTGGGAATATGCGATAGAAGTGCTCAGTGTTGACTGGCATTTTTGATAAAGGAGTTATGCAAAGCTGGTCTTCTGCTTTGGGACATAGAAGGTCTTTGGGAATTTCTCATTTGTCTTACAGCGGTACGCGAGAACCTTGAATAACAGCACCTAAAATAGAGACCCAGCAAGAAAGACGGTAATCTGGAGAGGCAGTATACATTGTTTCCACCACTTCCACTTGGCACCAAAAAAGTTCAGATATTTGAATCAACTGTCATGAATTTTGGAGCAATAAATCACGCTGCAGTTAGTTTACTTAGGATTCTCTCCAGTTAATTGTTATATTATACTTAAGGCAAACCAAAGCATTTATTTGCAAGGCTCAAGAATGTCATATCATACAATCTTTGTTGCAACCCTCTTTTAAAAGAAATAGCAGATTCACTTGTCTTAAATTGCATTTAGGAAAAAAAGATAAGTTACAGTAACTATTTTCACCACAATAACTTACGCTAGTGATAAGTGCCAGGCATGGTGCAAATCCCCAAAATACGGATCTGAGTTCTTACTAGGTCTGAGGGCCAGGAAGGATTTTTTGCACAGCTTTAAGAGAATTCCACAATTGTTAACTTGTCTTTATAGTTCAGCTTTTAAGGATTGTAAAGGCTAAACTGTCTTTGTAAATTATTGATTTTGAAATGCCTTATTTTCATCCAATACCAAGAATTAAAATTCACCCTGAAAACACAAATCTTCAGCCCTTCTCTGCTTTACCTGTGATGCTTAATAAGCTAATACAGTCCCTGATATCAGGTCACAGATAGGCTTCCAGTAGCAGATGACAAATAGTGAATTCTGAGCAGCTTCATTTTGCCCAAGTGTCATAATTCTAGAACACGTCACTAATAGCTGCTGTATTTAGAGCTAATTTTATTTGCCTTTACCTCTCACGACTACCCTACCTCTCTGCTTAGATATGAAGACAGGAGAAGAAACATATTTTAATATTAAGGAGAAAGGTAAAATAATTGCAATGAAATGCATTCTCCTGGCAAAAACTGTAACTGTTTTAAAGACAGAGCCCCACGGAAAGATCTTATTTTTATCCTGAAAGAGTTTCCTCTCTGTCAGTGTCTTACAGCTTGAATATAAGGAGCCACAAAGCACCTGAAAAGAACTTTGCCCAGCTTTAGGAAAGAGAGATTTGGAAAACAGAAAAATCATCTATTTTTTTTAAAGAACACTTGAAAAATAACTGCTGACAAATCACAACAGCAGCCTACAAAAAAAACCACGGCTTAGCAGTTGCTGCTAATCTGTGATGAGGGACGATAAAAAGAGAAAGAAATTTTAAAAAGGAGATTGCTGTGACTCAGATGACTAATCTTGCAGTTTATTAGCTTGCTGTGTTTCTCTGTAATTACAGGGAATGCAGACCTACAAACTGTGGATTTTGGGCCTGATCTTATGCCCAATGAACTCAGGGTAAGACTTGACAGTGATTCAGTGGACCAGGGAACAGGCTCATTGGAGTTTACACTGGTCTGCACTGTCTCTCCAATACCATGACTCTTAAGTGCTGCTTTGTTCACGTTTTGAATGGTCAGGTAGTCACAGTATTTGGAAGCTAAATGAAGTGTGGTAGCAAGTGGAATCTGCTGTATTCTCCACTACAGTTCAGATATCTTGTACCTTCACAGGACATACTGATAATAGCATATTCTCCACGGCTTTTCATTCAGCGTAAGGAAGCACCTGAATGACTAGATCTTTCTAAATGTCACTTCTCCAGAAGGACACTTGGAATGGCAACAAAAATCTGGGGCTCAGAACAGAAGATAGGATCCGCCTAGCACAGATCATCACAGAACTATTCTACGTAATGCTGATATCGTCCCTGGTTAGAGAGAATCAAAGTCTAGAAGCCAAGGGAAGACAGCAGACACACAAACTTCAATTCAGCTTTTTCCTGAGGTATGTTACATCTTGGATTTCAGAACTCTCTGCTACTTTATTGTTATTATTGTTATCTTTGAGATATGTCACCATTCTCAAACTGCTTCCAGGTCTCCATCCTCCACAGCAGAGTTTGCTGATATTCACTTGCCTATCCAATTCATCCAGATCAGGAATGGAGCACAGTCAACTCCAGTCACACAAGTAACAATACAGAGGGTTCATACACAACAAGCAGTTCTCTCAAGCCAAACGCTGATGAGAAGCCCAGGTAAAATTTTTTATGAATGTCTAAACTCCTGAATGTTAATCTAAACCCAGTAAAAACTATCAAAGGCACCCATTCGCTCCTAGGCATTTCAGATGAGAGACATATCCAGCTCCTAAGAAAAATGTCACAGAAATATTAGGAGCCATGAGTAGTCAGTGATTTCAACTTTAAGTCACATGAATTTCTAATGCCAGTCATCAAAATGCTAACTCTTAAAATTATTTCTAGGATGCAAAGGAAAAAAGAAAAAATATATTGAAGTTGCCTTAAGAAGTGAAAACAATCTGCTTCAGTCATGGCCTGCCAGAAGCTATTTGACCAAGTTCAACGGCTGGGAAGTCTGTTTCATTCCTCATTTATGCTCCCTTTGCCGTACTGATGTCAAGCGCGAACCATGAAAAAGTTTAGAAAGCCAGCAAACAAGCTGTAAACAAGTGACTGAGGTAGAGGTAAATGTTTTATTGCTGGCATCTTGCACCAAGTTCAGAGTCGGGTGTTTTAAACTGCATTGCACAGTTACACTGTGCATTGATTTATAGTGTTTATGGCAACCAATATTAGATGAATGTACAGTGTAGAAGAATGTCAGCCCTGCATTACAATCACTGTGTCTCGCTCCATCTGTGTGATTTACAGGAAAACACATTCTGTCATCAACCATTTTTTTTCTTTTTAGGAAATCTGACTTCACTTCTGTGTTAAATGATGATTGCTCACAAACTGGAAAGGGTGAGCAATTGTGAGTGCAACAGAAGCTGAAACCCTTGGGGCCTTTTAATTTTATTTTTAGTATAAAACAATTCCACTTTTAGATGGATGTGCACAACTGGTGGGAGGAAAAGGAAACAAGGGACATGAGGGATGAAATAGCTGAAATGTAATAGGATCCAATATTCTGTGCTTTACAGTTGATCAAAATATAAAGATGAATAATCTGGAACCAAGAGGCAATGTTAATTTGCAGATGACAATGTTATTAATGTAGCTATATGCATTGCTGAACAGGAGACATTCCTGATGATAAACTGCAGGTAAATCATAAAGACAGCACTGTTTTGATTATGAATTGGATGCATTTTTGTTTAATTTGTCTTTCCAGCCCATTGGTCTTACACTCATTTTAATGACGCTTCTCCAATATCCTCTTTTGGAGTATTTTGAAGGATGTGGTCTGAATTTTAGACTTTTGAGTGACCATAAAGTCAAGTATATCTTTGTTTATTAACAGAGTAAGGTCTCTCTAGCAAAGCTGAAACAAAGGCTAAATGGAGAATCTTTTCATATTTTTCTAGCAAGGACACAAGAGCTCCACTTAAAAAAAAGGAACCAAAAACCCAACTTGGAACCACTCCACAGTCAACAGGCAAATTGCCTGTGAGCAGGGAGAGCTGAATTCTTCACTGATTACCTTGCTTTAGCTCTTTCAAAGCCATCCAGGAAAAGGAGAAAATATGCAATTCGCATCTGTGAGCCAACCTGCAAACACTTACAATCTGACCTAGACAGAAAACACAGACAAGGTTTCTTACACCTTTCTGTTTCTTTATGCAAACATACATGGAATGGGATGATCTGACCCTCCAAAAGTCCTCCCAGGGAATACACAGCCCATTTTCACAGGGACAGCCCTGCAGCTTCCACACAGAGCTGAGTTTCTTGAAAACAGAATAAAAAAAAGGGGGATAACTTGTCACTACAGTACCTAAGATAACTTGCTGTATTTGCACAATAAACAGCAGCTGGGAGCTGCTTCCCAAATAAATATTCAAAGTGATTTAATTGACAAATACATCCCTTGAAGGAGGGAGAGGTGTCACTTCCTCTACAAGGTGAAACCAATTAAAGTTTCTACTGTTACTATCCAAAAAGAAGAAGAATCCAGCAACAAGAGTAAGTAGCAATTATAGGTATTTCATGACAAAGGACACACTTGGCAAAAAAAGCAAAAATAGTCTAAAGTTCTTATGAAAAAGAAAAGTACTTCATCTTCCTTAACAGGGAGAGCTTGAATTATGACTGCAAGTTACAGGTCTTGACAGTAAAATTGTTTATTTATAACTGTGTTTTTTTATAGAAGACAGTAGTAAGAAAAAGCAAATATGCATTTGTGGATATTAACAAAAGGAGGATATGATAAGAACACCCATAGTCACTGCGAACAACAGATTATATGGGAAGCAGTTTTTGTGTCTTCTTTAGAAGCATCTCTGGATAATGGATTAGACGGACCACTGTCTGATTCTCTGTTCCTATACAGTTCCATTTGCTTTGAAGCATCTAAAGACACTAAAATAAAAGTGTATTAGAGTGACTTATTTTTGTTTGTTTTTAGTTTATAACATTTCAATTTGAAGAAAGAAGTGTGGGGTTTTTTTACCTTTTAATTTCAGTTAAGCTTAATTAGATACTTATTCGTAAAAGGAAAGTAGAGTTCCCTTCGTGGATTTCAGCAATGTTCAGCCAGTTGTAAGTAATAAACTTGCACCTGGTGACATAGCTGTTGAGCCTACAGGTGGTACAGCACATCAGGATGATAGGACAGAGGGACTGAAGAATTAGTCTATTAAGATAACATGGGGTAGTGACAAATAGTGCCCCATTTCATTACTTGCACCCACATTCATTCCCATCACAGAGCACCCCTGGCATACCAAACTGACCATTTCACAAGCCCAAATCCTACTGTGGGATGCTATGCCACTGTTAAAAAGCCAAAATGCAGTAGACAGAAAAATAAGGACAGGATGCAACATGCAAAAGTAAGTTCTTCAAGGGAGTCTGCAGTTGCTCCTTTCGCCTTTTT
>NW_008824445.1:1090421-1106315 GCF_000699105.1 Pygoscelis adeliae
GTGGCTGTGATAGCCTTGAATGCTGATCTCCTCTACTTGTCCTCTCCCTCAGCACAAGGTAGATCAGGGCAGTTTTCCCACCCTGTTCATCAGCATTGACCCTCAGGATCTTTGCCTAGGTGTAAGAGTTTAGCTTTCTTGCCCTCTCCTTCTATCAGTACTTCTAGCACTGATAAGAACTACACAATTTTGGTAATGTTTGACCGCTTGTATAGAGTTGGTTATTTCCAGCTGACCACCAGAGAGGATGACAACTTACAGTTACTATAAACATGAACAGGATTCAAGAAAGTGATTTGGAGTTGAAAGTATCTGTTTCCCAGTACCAGACAGTGCTGGTAACTGTTTCACAAGTTACTTCTTTCAATGCACAGACCTTTTTTAAAACAAATGCCTTATTCTGTTTCAGCTCCTACTTATATTTCAGTAAGACCCAAAGAAATTTTTGATCAATATCCAACCATTTTTACCATTGCATCCCTGCAGCTTTCAGGCTACATTAGTATAAATGAAAACCAAGTTTGCTCCTAAATGACTTCAAGTGCTGTAAGAAAACAAAGCAGTACTGCAATAAGACAGAGTCCCAGCAACACGAGATTTCTTCTCACCCATACTGAACCTGGTCCTTCAGTGGCATAAATCAGGATAAGCCTGTTGATGTCTAAAGACTGTGCCCAGTAAACTATATAGTCTTGACTTAGTGTCATGGTTTAACCCCAGCCAGCAACTAAGCCCCACCCAGCCACTCGCTCACTCCCCCCCAGTGGGATGGGGGAAGAGAGAAGGGTAAAAGTGAGAAAACCTGTGGCTTGAGAGAAAGACAGTTCAATAGGCAAAGCAAAAGCCGCATGCACAAGCAAAGCAAAACAAGGAATTCATTCATTCCTTCCCATCAGTAGGCAGGTGCTCAGCCATCCCCAGGAAAGCAGGGCTCCGTCACGCCTAACGGTGACTTGGGAAGACAAACACCATTGCTCTGAATTGTCCCCCCCTTCCTTCTTCTTCCCCCAGCTCTATATGCTGAGCATGACCTCACATGGTGTGGGATATCCCTTGGGTCAGCTGGGGTCAGCTGTCCTGGCCATGTCCCCTCCCAACTTCTTGTGCCCCCCCCAGCCTGCTCGCTGGTGGGGTGGGGTGAGAGGCAGAAAAGGCCTTGACTCTGTTCATTACTGCTGAGCAGTGCTGACAAACATCCCTGTGTTATCAACACTGTTTTCAGCACAAATCCAAAACACAGCCTCATACTAGCTACTGTGAAAACTCTAGCCCAGCCAAAACCAGCACACTTAGCTACACCCTGCTCCCCAAGCCAAGGTAGTTACAAATCTATATGTATCTATGCACTAATAGATCACCAGCCTAGCTCTGATTTAGTGTAGCCTTTGGAACCTTTTCTTGTTTCCACAATTTGATTTCTGCAGATTAGAACAGAAGTCTTCAGATATTTCATATGTTCTATAGCAGCCATCCATACCACCACCTTCATTTTTTTATGAAGGAAGCACGGTGTTGTATTGGATTAACTGTTTTTGTTTCATATTTCATTGGGGGGGGGAATCACGCTAATTCATATCAATCCAACTGAATTATTTATATTTTAGGAATACAGTGGACAAGAACTACCACGAAGAGATGAAATAAAAGCAAACAAACAACTACTGTAGACTGAAAACTCAAAAATCTATTCAGCATCCTTTTTGGATCTGTTGTTATTGAAGATGACAAGTAAGTCATACACTGCATTTGTGAAGGATGAATGACTGTATCACTGATTTTCCTCAGGCAATTATTGCATTTCCAAAGGAGGCATGGGCCCCCTCTGTGAAAAGGGAACAGGAAAATGTACAGACACTCCTGTACATTTTTAAATGAAGAAGCTTCAAAAGCCAGTGTACTCAGTAAAGACAGTTTATTACTAGTCGGAGGGACACCACTGAGCCTGAATCCAATAATGACTTCATGCTTTGGATGCCTCTAATACCTCTAATTATCTACCACACTGTGGACAAAAGCAGCTTAAGGTAATACTTTATATTTCTTTCATGCCTTTGCTAAAATAAGTTAATACTTTGTTCTTCAGGTCACCTTTAGAAAAGTACTACCCATATTTCCCCAAAATTCTAGTGTTTTGCACAAAAGAAGGGAAAGATTTTTGGATTAGCCTCCCAGTTTGAACCTACAAGTATAACAAAAATAATATTTAGAAATCTATGTTTCTTACTATAATAAATGCTATTTACTCATCCTGTTTCTAGTGTGTGAATGGTGTCAAACATGACACGACTACCTAGAAATAGATGAAGAAAGTAGCCACCATCTAAATTCGTGTTTAGTGTCATCGTACCTTTCCCCATCCTTCTACAGTCTGTTTCTTTAACTAGAGTTTCCCCCTGAGATTTTCTAAATTTGAGAAAGAGGGCACCTGTCATTCTTAGCTAACACTGAAAAACCCCTTCCTGAAAACCTGAGGAAAAAATATAACCAGAAAAATATCACCTCCTCTACCAGTGCAAGATGGATTAATTATGAGAAGGAAAATCAGCTTAATCACTTCCTTGTTAGTAACTCCTCCCTCTTCCCCTCAATCATTTGCCACAAATCTTGGCAACAACAGGTGGCAGAATGAAGTATTTTTTCTATTATTGTTGCTAAAAGCAAAGGAAAGAGGGACCAACTTGTATGAGCAATAGAAACCACAAGAAATAGAAGATGCAGCTGGTTCATTTTTTTTTAATACTTACAAAACTGCTTTTTAAAAATCTTCCAGACAAATAAACAGTACCTTGAAGTCAGCAAACCCTCACCTTTGAAAGACATCTCTGTCTCCCTGGTAGAGCTTGACATTAACGATGAGGTATTTCTTCATGCAGGAGAAGAAAGAGTTCCTCAAATACAAGTTCCTCATTAGGAAAATAAATATTTTCCCCTGTCTTCTGAGAAAATGCATTTCGTTTCATTTATATTCATGCTGCAAGCATTAGGTATGGGTAAAGATTTGATTCCTAGAAGGCTGTTCTAGGAACCTATCAGGATAAATTTGCAAGCAGTTTTTTCCTGGATAGACATTGAAAAACTGCTATTTATATTATGGTAGAATTAAGAGGCTCTCAGTTGGACATACATGATACTTGATATATTAAGTACAAAATAAGATCTCCAGTGGATTTTGAGGTTTAAATTGAAAAATAAGTAAAGAATCATAAGCAGCCATTTTACAACAGGACAAAGGCAGTAAAGAAAAAAGGTATTTGGCAGGAGACTGCCCAAATCTCCAGACCATCAAGCAAAAAATCCTGACCATTTTCTTTCAGTTCTGCAATGGTTACCTTAGCAAGTTTGGTTTTTTAGCAGCTTCCCTGTTACTGAAGGTGGAGCAGGTGATTTGACAGCAACCTGGAGGGGACAACTTGAAAAGCTTCAGTAAGCTCTTCATTAGGCTCAGCACTTGCCTGGGTAACAGGCAAGGAGACAGGCAAACACTTAAAACATGAAAGCTTTGAAAGGCCAGGAAAAGCTTAATGACCTCTTTATAAGTCTGGCATGTTTAGTCCGTTGTGTGCATGTGTTGTTGAGATTATTTTTTTTAAGAAACAGAAGACAAACAATAAGTTATGTAGTTTGAGGCTGAGTTTCCAAGCCATCCCCAAAAACTGGCTTAGAAGCAGCAGCGTATCAACATCTGCTGGTAACTGAAGAAGTTATTTCCAACAAACCTCTGAGCAGGCTGAAATTATGAATAAACACTGCCTTCCTGGTTAGTTTTGTTATGAGAGGTTGGTCTTGAAACACAAAAAGGAAATGTAATGGAATTTGTCTTCTGCTAGAAAGATCAAAGAAAACTTGTACTATACTGCCCTGCAATACAACTACATGATGCTACCGTGAGGCATTTTTTGCTTAACTTTGATAGTCTATGACTCCCATTTATAAAGGCTAGGCACCATTAACTTTGTCCTCTGGGTTGGTTTAGTAATTTTTCCATCCATTTTACACTGCTATATGTATAATGGACAACTGCAAGGTAACTGATACAAGCTAGTCCTATAATTCAACAGGAAAGAAAACTCAAATAGGTCTAATTCACTTTATGCTAACAGCTGAACTGATATTAGCCAAGCCCTTATGTGACCATGCGTGAAGACCTATAATATTCGGAAGACTTGTATTTCACACCCAGCCACCACTCTTACATTCACATTTTGCTGCAGTTTAGAGTTTACACATTTTCAGTGATTCAACTAGCAGCTATATTCTTGCAGTACAGCTAGGAGAGACCTTGAAGTAGAAAGGAGAAATCTCCAGTAATAATCCAGACAGAAGTGTATACAGACAAATTAATTGTCCATATTCTGCTTCTTAATTTAAATGTTTGAAGAAAAAAAAATGAAATTGCATGTCTACCTATCAACTTTTTAATGTTTTGAGTAATTCAGCCAGAGATCGAGGTCAGAGACTAGTAAGACAGGGGATAAGTATTTTCTCAGCGCGTTGTCTAATTAGCTCCTAACTCCAAGAGACTTCAAAATATTATCTTGACAAACTTTGTGTCCACAAAAATTCCATATTACCTGGAAACTTTCTAGCTCCTTTCAAAGTTGGATTATGCCAATCTGTTCTGTGCATTTGCTTGTGATAATAGTTTTATAGACTGTGATCATTATTAGGCATCCAGCTGTTAAGAGACAGTGACTGACTTGCACTGTCACTGGTTGTCCTCGCTTTAAGGAGGAGTGGGGAGAGACTATGACAAAGTATAAGGCTGATTGCTTAGAAAATCTAGCAGGATCCAATCAGTCACTGCTTTTAAATCAAAGTTATTTTAAATAGCATATGGATGAGGTAGGAATTTATATTCATGTCAGCCAGAATATTTTACTAAAGAAAACATGGATAATCAGAATTATTTGGAAGAAAAAGAAAGCAGGCTCTGCTCTTACCATGGCTAATTCTCAGGAGTATTCCTTACAGAGGGAGAGGGATTCACTGATTTCAGTGACACTAGTTCAGCTGGGCTACAGTGTGATCTGGTCTGCGCATTTCTGTAAAGGAATAAAACCCCACATACACACACACACCCCACCCCCCATCCCTTAACTGCATAGAGAATTTGGAATTAGATATACAGGGTACCAACTCATCCGAATCAACCTAATCACTGTCACTGACTGCAAATTACAACCTCCTAGAAACAATGGGCAAGGAAAGGCAGCGAATTTTATCTCCCTGCATCATGATTCCTCACATAGATGCTCCAGGGAATGGTTGAGCAATACACTATCATTTACTATGTCCTTGTGACAAAATGTTGACTTCATGGCATTAATTGTGACAGTAAGTACTAAAGGACTGGGCTCTATAAGATACAGTTTATTTTATAAAACTTTTCATGGTGTATTTAAAAAAAACTTATACATTTTCATAAACATACCACTGTGCTCAGAGAATAAAATTGATTACTTACTCCAAAGACTGGCGATAATTTTAGTCATCCCTGTGCCTTTGTGGCTCACATATAAAATACAGTTTCACTGGTACTAAAAACAGAGGACATAAGATTTTTTTATTTTATACCAGTTGTTGTTAATTACATTAAACTGATTAGAAATACACTACCTTTTCCCAAATGTGCTAAGCACCCAGGATGAGTTGCAGAGTTCCCTTTATTTCTGTTGACTCATGAGATAAGCAGGTGTAATGTCTACTGATCTCAATTCAAACAGGTATCAAAGTCCCAACTAGCTGTTTAGAGAATATCCTGTTTCAGCTTTTTTGTAGATAAAGCAACACTATGTGGTTGGTGAGTGTCACCATGTACAGATACTATCTGACCATTTTAGAAACAGGTGTCTAATTTTTTTCTATATGTTCTATTCCACACCCTTCTTTAAAAAAATTATCTATGACTCCTGTTAGGCTATACTGTACTGAGTCATCATGATCCTGCCAACAGAAATACAAGCCTTAGTGGGATTACTTGACAATAGCTGAGTGTGAGTGCTCCCAGTTGCAAGTGCTCAGCCTGCCAGCCTGATGTCACCTTTGTTTTCGCTTATTAATTTTAGTTCCTGCTAGTCTGCCCTGTACTTACAGAATCATAGGAATACTCTCATTTTTCCTTCAGTCAGCGCACCCTCCTGTATTTTATTGCAATTTAGTTACATATTGATACTGCAACCACAGCTCCTACCAATTTTAATTCTTCGCAATGGTTCAGAGAGAACATGAGTTTTTTGTCCAGAAATCAGTGAGACTACTCACTTCGGGACAGCTGGCAATGTATAAAATTAAGCAGGTCACTAAGCCTTTGCAGGGATGATAAGAGTTATAGGGGTTTTCCTCTAAAAGAAACCGACATCATTATTCAGGCATTATAAATTACACCACTTTTAGGGTGAAAGAAAAGTAACCATTTGACACAGCGCTCTGTATGACAAGGAGTGAATATCTGACTGAGGGCTCTAAAGAAAACCTCTACCTTGATGGAAAGTGTTATGGAATCTGTAATATCTATACAAAACCGGCAGGACCTTAGCTTAATAAGGTCTCATCCAAATGACTTGCACACTAAACTGCATAGAATTCAATTTCTCTACCTCTGAAAGATGAAGGGCAAGTTGATCCTGCCAGGGATTTAGATTTATGGCTTCATGGCCTCAAAATGTAAAGTCTATACCATTAAATAAGCCTGCTCAGTGGCTAGATATCATCACATAGTTTTCCGAGCTATTATCAAATAAAAGAAAAAAAATAGGTGGGAATACAATCATAAAAAGGGAAGTAAAGTACTACATATTGCATACACAGGCATTTAAGTGAAAAGATGAGGAAAATCTTGGCAGAATATCTTTAACAAAAATAAGAAAGGGGAAGAAATCAGCACAGTGATAGAAGATGACTGAAAAAGATGACTTCTTGCTATACAATTGTCCTGTGTGCCTAGAATTCACTTCTGCAGATGATGGAGTATCTCTATAGTAATCTGTGGCCATCAAAGCTGGGCCAGATGGAAAGCTGTTGTAAGTGATTCCATTTAGAGACATTTTGCCAAATCACAGCAGGTCAGGACAGAGCCCACTGTCAGCTTTTTTCCTGTGAGAAACATGCTGAAGTTCTTCCACCTCTCACAGGTGAAATTTGCCAGGGCAACGGTCATAAAAGGAAGCCAGATATGCTGGTTGCGTTTATCCAGAAATTTTACTCCTCCACTATAAAATTTGGATTATACTCTATCCACATGAAATGAAACCAGGTAACTTCTCAGTTTTCACCGACCATGTAAGCTAAGCAGAAAACAATTACTTCTGTTCACAGAGTGTGGTAGCTTTCTCTTCCAGGCTAATTAAGTGGAGAGTATTTGCTGGGATTTGTAGCCTCAGTTTAAAATGGGAGGCTGAAATGAGTAGGGTATCTTTGCAATTTCCATGAAAGACCATTTTTCTGCATGTAATCCATTACTGCAAATCCAAACAATAATTTAGAACAGTGATAATCCTCCATAGCATTGACCCTAAAGATCTTTACAGCAACACAAATGAGATCAAAGGACAAATGAAAGTCTCTTAATCCCTCTAAGTGTGAGTTCAACCTAATCGTACATTTCTGTCTTTTAATTCTCTCTAAATCTGTTTTTAAACTTTGCTTAACATTCATTATCCTTTTTCATGCCCTAATTCTGGGGCTGGGGGGAAAGCGCATGTCTAGGAGTACATTCAAACACTTCTCTGCAGGGATGGTACTTTTAATATGAAACACTATTTTCTCTGCCAGCTATTGGAGTGAGAAGTAGGTGGAAGGGAGAAGTGGATGTAGGATGTGCAATGGAGGATTAAGATTGATGAATGAGGTGCAGAAATACTCCTTAATGATAGCTATCTCACTTGTATGAGCACAAAATCTAAACAATAACTTTTCAAAATAAGATTGTCAGGGACAGTAATTTCCTTTTACAAAAGAATTTACCTTGAATTGAAAAAAACATACATATCAGGAGAGAATGGCATAGTTTAATGAGTAGGAAGAAGAAAAATACCCCAGATGTATTTATTTTTTGTGATCTTAATTTTTCAAATATATGATTTTTAATCTGTGTAGAACACTATTTTTACTTCTGCCAAAGGATTGCCTCTAAGAGCTTGTCAGGTGCATTATTTAATCAGCTTTATAATACTGTTTAATATGGACCTTTAATACAGGCCAAAGCTTGTCAAGCCAGTGGCAAAACTCCTATTGACTTCAGTGACCTATGAACATGACCTAACTGTACCACACTAAACACCATAGGGATCAACAAATGAAACTGAGCACAAATGTAATATTTAAGGGACACAAAGACTTCAGAAGCAGCCAGAAAGGCACCACAGTTGGAAGCCATATGTGAATCTTGCAGAGCTTGGCCCTGCACAATTGCTGAGTACCCATCACACTGTGACACTAATTGCACTCTCTTCTTCCAAAGAGTAAAGGATCTAATTACATTCTTCTAAATAAACAGAGAATAAAGCATTTGTATGCATAAGGATGACATCTTTTGTAAAATTTGTGTTTTACGCCAACATTTTTGAGCTGGGGAATAAGGAAATCAGGAGAGCCAAGCATGGAAACACCGAACTACACCAGTCCTACTGAGACATTGTTATGGAGTGAACATGAACAATTCAAAAGAGTGGCATGTCTGAAGCATTCACTCCTTTCATGTACAATTTTGAGTACTATTTCCTCTGGGAGTAGGAGAGGTAGGTATACAGGTGGAAAAGTGTTTTCATTCAATTTTGAGATAACTACCTTTTTTTATACTAACATGCTGATTTCGACTTCTTATTACAAAGATCTTGTAAGAAACACATTGGAGAAAGCCCAGCAACAAAAACCTCAAGCAACAAGCCTGTTCGGGGGGGGGAAGGGAGGGGGGAATATAAAGCTATGCTTAAGTTGATTAATTCCCTCAGTTGAGATCTATGGACGGTGAGCTTCCACTCTCCAATGAAAGCACTATCAACAAAATCAGTTCGGAGCTCCTCTCTTCCTGTGTTATGTACTGCTCAGATGAACCAAGGATATATTGTTGATTACACATCACCATAGGCCAACAGCAGATTGCCATTTTCCTAGTATAAGAGATGTTGCTGTGTTTCCAAGGGCTAACTCAGTAATTAGGCAGTATATCTACCTCCCCAAGCTTCATTCTTTGCAAAAGGCTGAGCAGCCAGTCTGCTTTTCATGGATAGAAAAAAAATGATCCCATTTGGTCCGTTCAACATTGCCTGAGTTTTCCACCTTATTCATAGCCTGGAGAAAGGAAGGCCCTGGAGGGAATCTTTTCAATGTGTGTAAAGACATGATGGGAGACTGTAAAGAAGACAGAGCCAGACTCTTCTCAGTGTTGCCCAGTGAAAAAACAAGACGCAATAGGCAAACTGAAATACAGGAAATTCCATTTAAACATAGAAAAACCTTTTTTTACCATAAGGGTGATCAAACACTGGAATAGATTGCTCAGAGTTTGCAGAGTCTCTTTCCTTGGAGATATGCAAAACCCAACTAGAGCAGGTTGCCCAGAGCCTTGTCAACTGTTTTGAGCAGGGAAGTTGGACTAGGCAACCTCCAGAGGCCCCTTCCAACCTCAACTATTCTGTGTGGGTCTATGATTTATAAGTGGCCATGCACACTGGATTGATATATAAAATACAGCACGTATATGCTTATGGGTGGGTGTGTACACACTTCAACATTTTTGCCAATTTTTCCTGAAGAAAAAGTTAGTATTTCTTCCTAATAAGACTACTACATTAACTCCAATAATTTCAGAAGTATAAAGTATCAATCATTACTTTAACACACACACGTAAAGAGGGAGGGAAGAATGAAATTCTATCTTTTCCCAGAATATTACATTTCACAAAGTTCTCATCAGGTCTCCATAGAAAATTTTGAAGAGGTTTTCCCCTTCAGAGAATAAATTAGGGGTTTTCCCCTATTCAGAGAATAAATATAATACATACTACTGCATTCCAATTGTAAGTTAATGATGGGTTGGGCCATGGCAATTAAGAATCATGTTCTTACACAACCTTCAACTTCTACCATCTCTAAAAAGCTGACTACTGGAAAACTGAATTGAGAGGAAGACTGTTTCTATACTGGTGTCCATCCGTGTGTCCCCCCCCACCCCTCCCCCTGAAGTCATCCCCTACATATTTGCTGTTGGAGACAGTAAAAGTTAGGCTACTTGTTTAGGTGGTCTGGAAAATCTCATTCTACAGTGGACAGGCTGAGTAGGACATGTACCCACAACATAGGAAAATTCAGGTTCAAGTTTCCGCTCACATTTCATTTCAAACCAAGCCTTCTCCTACAGCAGTAAGTGGAATGGTCTTTTAATGGAGATGTATGTGTAGGAGTGTATTAAAAAAACCACCATGGATTTTACTACCAAAAAAATTAATAAAAATCAGTATTACTGGCATTATTTGACCACAATTATCTATTCCTTCCACCTTGCCAACCTCATGTCACAGAAGATCTCATAGCTTCTGTTTCTTTAATAACTTCTACATAAATTTTGTAATGCAGCTATCACTCAATGATATTTCAAAGCCATGCCAACATTTTTATGTTACGCAGATTTGTGTATTTTGGGATACTGAAGGCTTTTTTCATTAAGCATTATTCTTTGCTAATGTGTAGTTAATAACATAATGGAAAAGCTTTTAAACTGCTCTGAGGATTAAACCACTCATACTTGTTTAACTGCTTGATTTCCTAATGGATATAGTGTAGGATTTAATATTCTGCTCATTTACATTACTTACCGGAAGAAAAAAAGAGACCTTTAACTGCTTGTTCTAAAAACAACAGTAAATCATGTTTAAGTTGATTGATTCCTGCATATATATTAACACAGACTAATGAAAGGCACAATGTCTTCATAATACATGCCATCATGTTCAACTACAGCTGAATATTTAGACTTTTTTTGCCCCCCACTTAAACTGGAGAAACAGCATCACTATTGCTTGATTGAATTTGACTTATCTCACAGCTGGATTCACTCCCTCGTACAAAGTGTGGTGCTAAGTTAAAATAAAATTCCATTCCTTCTATAATTAACAGGACTACACTGATTTACATCAACCACTGCTCTAACCCTATACATCTGATATCATAATTGGATATCTTTGTTTAAATACATCCAGAAATAGAAAAAACTTTTAAGGATTAGATTATATCCCCTTTATTCACTCTGAGAAACGCTTTAACCCTAACATATTCATTGAAACAGACACAGGCTGAGAACAATGGTAGGAACTGCATGCACCACACAGGCAACTCTTGAATGTGTTCTCTTTCATCTCAGTCCTGCCTTCTCTCTCACAGCTATTCCAGTAGCTGCATCATGATGGTGAACTTATGACACAGGTTAACATCCTAATATATAACCCAGTTTGAAACATCCCCGGTCACTTCCAATTAGGATGTAAAAGTTAACTGAGCCCAAATTTCTATATATAACTATCAATTTCACAAACACTACCTCAGAGTCAAACATTCATCCATGTAAGTACCTCCATCAAACTAACAGATACAAGGCATCTGCCTGCAAAGCACTGTCTCCTCAACCAAGAGCATTCTGCATTAAAAAAACCCCACAAAAACAGTCAAACTTAAACAGAAATGTTTAAGAGAGACAACTGTCTAACTAAGGCAGTTCTCCAGGTATATTGTAATGCTGATCGATCAACTTCCTGCAGGCCTAATTACTTTGCCACCGTAATGTTAAATAATGTCTTACTCCTCAAGAAGTCTCACTGATATTCATTGGAACTATCCAGAGATCATAGCACTACTCAGCATGAGCAGGCAATGAGGGTATCAGGCACACATTCTTAGCTGGACACAGAGAACAAAGATCTCAACAACTATTCTCCTAAGAGAATAAGTCCCTATAAGTCCAAGGGCTGTCCAAATTTCTGAAGGGGAATCACAAAGGCAGAACTGATATTCCAAGAGCTGTTCTCTTATAAAGATGGCCACATTTAGAGTCTTAGAATAGTTACTGTTGTTTTTAGAATAGTTTTATGTTTTACCAAGGATGCTGTGAAAAATTAGTGTCATGAGTGCCAAAATAATCATAATCAAAGTGATTAAA
Source organism: Pygoscelis adeliae (assembly GCF_000699105.1). Lineage (NCBI taxonomy): Eukaryota > Metazoa > Chordata > Aves > Sphenisciformes > Spheniscidae > Pygoscelis > Pygoscelis adeliae. Next base: position 1,102,570 of record NW_008824445.1, read on the forward strand.
AATTATTGCCATGAATGCTAAAATAATCAAATCCATAAAGTGCACCACAAAACCTATTAGCTACTTCAGGCCACATATCCAGTTTGGAAAATGATATTTCTGTTGTCTGAATGGCAGCTGCGATGCAACAATACAATCAATCACCAAGCACTCTCACTAGCTGAATGGCTAATACAAATGGATTTAACTGTAAGAACTGGCATTTCACAGAAGTCTGTTACATAAACAAAATCAGCAAAGGTCAGAGAAACATCAAGGAGAATTAAATAGGATATGTGCAATCCTCTTTGGTTGTTGATAAGTCTTCTTTTTTTCTGACAAGACAATATCCTTTAAGAGGACTGCTCAGGAATTAAAAAAAAGATTACCTGGGAAGTATTTCAGTGTAAGACTCAAGCGCTAAATCAGTTATTCAGCTGGATTATACACAACCCTGAGATCCAGATGTGCACTACCTTCCTCCTTGCCCTGGCCTCCTCTGAAAGGTGAGCCAGGCATGCAGACAGAGAGAAGGCTGTGGTGTACTCCATTAAGGTTCCAATAACTCTGGAACCAGGATGCAGGGCACACCCAGAGCACCTTGTCTTGCAGTAAGGATATAGGCAGGAGGGATACATATGAAGCCAAGACTCTTAAGTATGCCACAGAGTAAACAGACCACAGTGACCAAGATGAAATTCGAAGAGATCTCATAAATTAATGGTTCCTCCTCCATTAAGCTGAACAGGTTTGGCAGGTAGTAAGGTTGAATATCAATGTGGTAGATTTGTGTTCCAATGATTAACGTTATCCTGAGCCTCCTCAGCATGCAGTATGACAGCGGGGAGGAACACTCAACTCTTCAGGATCTCCTGTGAGTTTGGGATAGTGCCTTGCCATCTTTGGCACCCACCAGCAGCTTCCAGTCTGGTTTAATTGAAACTGCTAGCTCTATACTTTGACATCTGAAAGTCAAGTTTATGCAAACCAATTCTTGCCCTCAGTAAGATCTGTCTAGCTCTACTGCCATCAAATAATTTGGGTCTTCTTACAGCCCTTAGAGCTCTCAGTGGCTCAGCACTGCTTTCAGCAGCCACTGCATTTGGTTAACTATGTCGATTATGCACAGCATTGACAATTGTCATGAACTGAATCCAGCTTGTTCTACCAAGTGGCAAGAAAATTAAAGTAATCTTACTCACGATAGATGAATTTATTTTTTTTTAAAGAACAAATTAGGTATATATGTGAGTGAAGAGAACCAAGCCTTTGTGTTGATACATATACAACTCTGTAATGCAGTAGACCAACAAAACAAAACTTCTAAATACAAGTATGTTCCCCCTAAAGTCACAGAAGGGAAGGGAGGTCTTAAATCATGCAAATAAGCTATTGAAATAGCATAAACAATTCCATTTAAGCCTGAAGTTAATTATGGTGCCGTAGCTGTCAAAAGATTCATCTGAAGCACTTGCTGCCTAAATTGAAGGTTGGACATCCAAATTGAAATGTCATTTTTATTAGTCTCTGACACTTAGAGAAATAGCCTCTTCTCTTCTGGTATGCTATACCCATTAACTCCCATTAGTGCTAATGGAGTTATGCACATACATCACATGCATGTACATCACTAAGCACCTTTGTAACACTCATAATGCCACATTAGATAACAGTTGTTTTATTGCAGTATGGTAGGAAAAATTCCAATATGGCATGCTTAACAGCATCCTCTGAAGTAACCACTAGCCACTTCAACATTTTAAACTGCCGTATAATCTAAGATACAAAGCTGGATCTTCATGCAGATCTAGAAAAGCTCAATTGGCTTGATTACATCTGATGTGAGTTGACTCATTTAATAGAGTTACACTATATATATATATAACACCAGATCTGGTGTCAGAGAGCACCAAGAGCAGGGCTTTTACAGGAGGGAAATCCAGGAGCCATGAAAGATCACAACACAAGCAACATCCTTACCAACCAGGGCGCAGTCCCACAAGATCTGAGCAGGGCACACAGAAGCAGGTGTTGGTGACATGGCCCCTCAACAGCTCCACACATGTCCACAGTCCATCCAGGGAGTCCAGCTAGAAGCAGGAGGAGACTGGGCCAGAGACAAGACTAGAGACAGAACTACAACATAGCTCCAAGTTCCATCTAGGAAACAAAAGCAGAGACAGGCCTGCAGGCAGGTACACCTACAACATAGATCACACAAAGACTGAAGCCTCAGGCCTGAGCTTAAATGGAGTTCCTGGGTGTGGATGGAAGGCCCAGGTGAGTCTGGTCAGGGCAATTAAGACCTATATTAGTGCACTCAGTGCCCTGACATCAGGGGCAAAACTATAATTTTTAAACAGACACTGCAAAGAGACTTAAATCCAGAGATGCAAAGTCAAAAGGGATCATATCTCAGATTTTGCCCAAACTATGGATATTATTTCAGAATTTTTGCTACCTTTGCTAAGGATATTCTTTTGACTTGTTCTCCCCACAGACCTATGGCTGGGATGCAGTCTGTACCAACTCTTTTTGGGATGGACTGTATAACCTCCAAGTCACCTCAGCTGTGGTAGACAATTATAGTATCTGTCTAGGCATACTTGCATTTCCAATTTTAACATAATTATCCTCATAACCCCCTGTTGAAGTGAGGAAATGTAATCATTCTGATTTTACTGATAGGCAGTTCATGCTTAGAGAACTAGCTGAATTGCCCACAGTAATTTGGGAAATCTGTTGCAAAGCCAAGCCTAGAACTAGGATTGCATATGGCCCCTAACATGGAACCAGCCTTCCTCTTGGAAGAAATAAGAATTTGGCCTCTCTTAGGCACTCTTCATGTCCCAGTGTTACTCCTGTTTCAGTGTAAAAACTTGTAAGACAGAAACTCCATGGCTTTTTTTAATTGACAGGCAACTGAGAACAGTGGCTCATGCAATGTTTTTTGGACTTTCCCTTTCATATGTGCTTGCTAGAAAAACTAGAAATATATATTTTTTTCTCTGTTATTTGGATTTCAGAATCAGTACCTTCCCACCTACCATGCTTTTTTATAAACTTGAAATTTAGGTTATAAAAATAAACAATTGCGGAAATTGAAGTGCTACAAATAATCATTAACAACAAGGAAATCCTTGTTGATCCAAAGAACCTTCCGGCTTCAGCAAGTTTTGCTGTTCCTATCCATGGTGTGGAACTTCCTCTGAAAGGACAATACTGGAGATCAGCCAACAAATGAACTTTTTGGAGTATATATAATAATATATATGTGGCTTCAGGACATCATTGCATCCAGCATTATATTGCATGTTAGACACAGACCTGTTAATTAAATTGGATTGATTTTGACAACCTTTAGGTGAAGGCTAGCAGTACAAAACTCCAATGAACTCTTTGGGGCAGGGTGATTCTGTCTTCCTGCTTGTTTGGATGCCTGGATACTATCATGCTAGAAATACGTGCTGAGAATGATAACATTTGCTTCACGCCCAGTTTAAATGCCTTGTTTTGTATAGCTCTTAAACTAACTGAGGTGCACGGGAAACTTGAGATTGTTTCTGGGTAATCTGAATCAATTCTCTCTAGCTGAGTAATCTGAAGGAGCGACCATCTATGCTGTCAGTCAGCACTATTCTGCCTTTGGTTCTGTATAAACACGATGTCACATCTCAGAAGACCAAGTCCACAGAGGGGGATTACAACAAAACCCACAATGATGTTTGCGTTTATTAAGCACTGTGCCTTTTGTTATAATCCCATAA
>NW_008824445.1:1106355-1130708 GCF_000699105.1 Pygoscelis adeliae
GCAATCTATCAATAGGAAATTGAGTTGAATCTTTTCAGCTGAAGAGAAGGGTGACTAATTGCCTGACATCTTCAAATAGCTCTTGCACTGAATTAATTCTTGCACTTAGATTCCATGTTTTATTAATGTTGGGATCCAATCTACCATAAAGGCAGTATGTAATAAGAGTGAAAACATTTACCATTTATTGCAATATCAGCTCCTGACAGCTCTGTGGTACTTCTCAGATACCAGCTAAAGTAACCTAGTAAACTGTGCAGAGTTCCAAGCAGTAAGGGCTCTATGCATATTGTAACATCCACTTTAGTCATCTCAGCTCCTCTTGTTCAGAGAACAGATGGCAATGAAAACTGATTTCAAGCAGTTATGTATAATCCCTGCTAAGTGGTTGTCAGAATTTACTGCAGTTGCTATGTACTGTAGATACACCAAATGGTAATTTTTGAAAGACTTTTATAAATGCCATTTTAGAATGCTTTCACCTCTGGAGCAGTTTGAAATGAAGAACACTCCACCATGGTCAGATAGGCTGCTACAAAATAAGAATGGAAGAGAGCCACTCACTGAGCTTTGAGGTTTCATCATTTTCGGGACATAAGTGGGAGGTGGAAAGGATTGTTTGTGTATGACAAAACAACCTGCCTTTAAGATACGGGTCACTGGGTGAGAACCGCTTATCCCTGCTTCCAGCTGGTTTGAAAACTGGTCTCATGTGCTTGGATTGCAAATTTATTTTGCAGTATTTTGTGTTAATACGTACTGCAATATTGCTGTCCCTAAACCTGCAGAATGCAGGGCAGGTAAGAGAACAACTTTAAAGCTAAACAATAGAAAATGAATAACAATTATTCTCATTCTTAGCACAACCTCAATGTGCTATATAGACTCCTTTAAAGCACATACTCTGCTCTGTAAATGGGAATTACATTAACATGCCTGTGATATCTGCCCTCCTGGAGAGTACACTGTCCTCTAGAGACAGGAAAATAACCACCCAGTGGTGTGTGCCCTTACACCACTGCCAGTAGAAATTCAGATGAAACTCAAGTGCCTTCACTCTCCAGCCAGATGTGAACTCCATTCTGATGGGATGCTCTGAAGTGTCTACAATGCACGGGAGAGGTCAGTGGACGGGGACAGAGAACACCACAAAACATTGCAGTTTCATGGGTAGTGCTGAAAGGGTGACATTATTAATGCACCTACCTGTTAGACACTCTATGTTTCACTGACCTGCTTTTCACCCAGGCTTTTACAACGTGTGATGACATTGCTAAAACAGACTGACTGAGAAAGAGTCAGCAGCTTGCTATGCAAAAATGTTAGTATATCATTTTAGAGTTGAAAGAAGCTTTTATATTAATGAAATGGCTTTGTATTACAAACCTAATCTGGAGAACCTGCTTAATCCCTTGTCATCTTAATTCATGAATTTATATTATGAGTTCTCAAAGGGCTGGTACACTTGCCTGCAATTTTTAATTCCTTTCTAAGTGTATCAAAATCACACATCTGAATTTTGTCAGAAATGAAAATACAATGTACCCAATATTTCCTAAACAAATGGAACTTGAACGTAAATATCTCTTAAACACATTTTATGTATCTTCCTATTGAAAATCATTGTAAATATTAAATATATCATGTTAGCTTAGAATTTAGTTGGAGTGATTTATATTACTTAGCAATTCAAATGTTTTATTTTTTTCAAAGGGAATTTGAAAACATAGATAATCCTCACAACATGTCCATGAATGTCATTTAAGTCTCATAACGTTCTTAAAAGGCAGTTTAGAATGCTTTTCTCTTTCAATAGAAATATCTTGGGGATGGCAAGTAAATCTGAGAATCGGCAGGAGACATAGAATAAGGCCCGCTCTCTACAGCCTGCATTGTCTACAGCTCCAAAATCCCCCAGTCATTCCAGTTGTGTACTTCTAGTACAGTAATAGCTTACTTATAACCATTTTTGCTGTTCCAGAATTGAGAATGCAGCTTTAAGATTCAACCTACTTTCAACTACGGCCATCGCGAATTCAAAACCATCTATAGTTAATTTTTCTCCCCTGTGCAATGTAAAGGTTTTCAAAGGAACAATATTGATCCCTTCAATTCCCTCACAAAAAAGTACTTTGGCATACTCAAAAGGATCTTCCTTTATTTTGAAAGTTAATCATTCTAAGGTTATACTATTTCATTGTATTTTCTATGTTTTTTGCCATAAGGCAATGTTGTCATGCACCACTAAGGCTATCACAGCTTGCAAATACAATTTTTTTTTGTTCTTGCTATACTGCCGATACAGATAATATTCAATAGTTTTCTCAGCCAGCACCAACAGAGAGCTGGCTCATTTAAACTATCTTTGAATTGTATCCAATTTGGTGGCAAGGCTGGATTTTTCATAGCATAACACAGGGCAGTTAAAGACCAATTTTTGCCATGGAGTTCTATTTCCCTCCAGTTCTACCCTGCTTCTGTACATCAACATATCATTTGGATTACTACTAAATGCATCACATACCAGTTGCACCTTCATACTTTCTGGGATCCTGCTGTATTTTCAGGTATAAACTACCTAATATTGTACTGCTGCTCATGACATCCACTAGGTTTATGCCAGACTTGGCAACGAGAAGACTGAGGTAACCAGCCTATTTATACAGACCTCATAAAGACTACTTTTTAGAGTGTAAGACCCAAGAATAATCAACAGACTGGTGTGACACAGAGCAGAGAAATGTAAGAACTAATGCAGCACAGAACAAAATGAATGGAAATGCTTAGACTGGACACCCTCTGACAGTAATAGTCCAAGGGAATTTGATTCCTCCTTGTCAAGCAGAGCTGCTACCCAATTCCTCATCTGGCCAAACACTGGCAGCAGCACCAGTAAGATACCACAGTATTTTTCAATCCTCCTTTTATCATTTCTAATGGCAAATGCCAGCAGTGTATAAACACTTGCTATATCACACTTTCTTCTATCCAAAGATGAAAGGAGTATTTCAAAGCTGGAGGTGAGGGTGGTTGCTGGGTTTTCTTTATAACAGCAGTCAATAAATCGCTAAAATTACTGACACAGAACTCCCAAGAGTTATTTGCAAATATTATACTTTGTCGCATGTGTTTATACAATCACTTTGTGGCTCCAGGTCAGATAAGCAATGAAAGGCAAGTTAGATGCTTTGCTGATAATCAGCTTGCATAACCTCTTTGATTCATTCTCAAGCAGATGAAGATCTGGCCCACAATCTTCACGGTGCTTTTGAGAAGAGCCAGACTGAACTCCAAATTGTCCTGATAGTCCCATTGTTTTATCATTCTTTAGTTGCGCAAATGGCCTTTCTGCATTCATTTACTTCCTCAGATACATTAAAATGATTATCCCTATATCAAACCAAGGCGGTAGTGCTTGACAAAATCCAGGTGTAATTTTCACATCAATTAGCTGTTTGAGACAGCAAGTTTTACAGCCCATGCTTTGTGCAATGTATTGGATTTACCACGTATAAATTCTTTATTCCATCAATGGCAAAAACAAAGCAATTGCCCTGTCACGTGATTTATTTTATTTCATTCCTTATCTGCTCTGCAGCATCTCAAACTTCCCCAGTACTCCCCATGTTCCTATGCTTCATCCTGACTTTTCTTCAGAATTATTGAGTCATATTCACAGTGATTTTGCACCCTGGGCAGCCAAATGAATTACAGATATAGAGACTCACTCTCTTCATTGTTGAATCCCTGCCTATGGCTCTTCTGGGTTTTCCAAAAGGTCCTTCCCAGCTGGAGATCTACAGGCAACTCTGCCTGCTGACTTGCTGTCCTGTTTATTATCCTTGTTTGGGCACATGCAAAAATACCAAGAATACAAAACATTTTGTCTTGGGTTTGAAGCAGTTCTGGAAAAGGGCCTGTCACACCTAAATCTACAATGTTGTCATCTCATAATCTCTTATGATTCTACCTAACCAGATATTATTACAGATGTCAATTCTGCGTGTCTTCTCAGGGCAAGAAAACTGAATTTGAACAAGAGGTAGGTATCAAATTCCCATTTCTCAAACTGGGTTAGCAGATTTATGCACAAAACTAACTCCACTCTCCACTCCTTTGGGATCAGGAAATGGGTACAGCACTAAGAAATCATCAAGAAAAGTTAAAGCAAGTTGAAGCAAATGCTTCCGTGAAATTAAATGGTACTTTGGTATTCAGTTCTGCCTCCTCTACTGGGATTTGTGGCCAGCTAAAAAAATCATCTGGCAACAATCTCTTTCGCTCCATTTACATGTTATTTTAACATCATCTCGAGCTTCCTTCACAATCACAAATTATTTTGCATACTGTTTTCCCACTGTATCTGGAGACACAACTTTGCAAATTGGTGCAATAGATGAAATCTGAACCATAGGGAATAAGTAGTTCATGATGCTAAATGTTATGACTTTAATTGAACTTTCTAGGAGGCAGATCATTCCACTTTTCAAAATTGGTTTCCCAAGACACTTTTGGTCTAAAAATATTTCAGACATTATACTCACTTTGCTTGTCAGACTTTTAAATTCATCATCTAGTTTCAGAGCAAAAACATCCTAATGGGTACAACCTCTTCCACTTCAATAACGTGTCTTCCACATACTTTTGATACATTCTCTTGAAGTTAATGAGTGAACTTCCTGCACCTTGCTACTCTTGGGGATGATAGGAAGGCCAGTTGCCAGCTCTCACTCTCTTTCACTCACTCCAGTCTCTTTTTACATGACAACGTAGTCTGCAAATTTCACTAGCAGTCACAGAGGAGATCTGGCTTTTCTTTTGGTGAGGTAAGATCCGTTAGTGCATTTTCAGAATGGATAAGCTCATATTCATGGAGCCAAAGATTCCATGCACCAAATAATACCCTATAGCATTGTTATTAGAGCAAGACAGAATTTTCTGAACCACAGAGATTTCACTAAATCTGCACCTTTCACTGGACCCACCACAATTTTAACTTTCTCAGATCCAGGATGAAATTGCTAGTCAAAACATACACAGTCGTGACACCAGCATGACTAAAAGCTCAAGTAAGGACATAAGTCTAATACAGGGGAGATGAAGGTTTTAGCTTATTTATGTGTCATTAATCAGAGAGACTGTGGCAAAATCACCTCTCATCCCACCCCCCAAGTCTGTTCAGTAACTACATTGTTATTCTGGAATTTGTCTCTCATGTTACAGAAGTAGCCCAAAAATGAAAAAAAACAAACCAACATATGCTGACAACTTTAAACTGTGATGGCAACTTAAAGTTCTTATGACAAAGGCAAATATATGGAGAATGGTGAGTGGCTTATAGTAGCCTCTTATTCTATGTATAGACAATGAGATTTCCTTTTGTATGAAAGAAGGGGCACAAGAAGTGATACAGCCAGTTCAACCAGGTATTCCAGAAACATCTCTAATGCTATCAAGAATAGCGCTCAGTCCCTTGGCAAACAGACATATGCTACAGAAGGTAGTGACATTTAAGGAAAGGGAAATTATTTTTTTTTACCATAATTTATATTTCTGTACCTTAGCAGTAAAAATGTCAAAGATTTACAGACTGAAATAAGTCAAATACCGTAAGGCATGTACAAGATCCCTTCTGGAGAAAAAGGAGGTTGCTTAGAGAATACTTCAAACTTCTGAAGAGCTTCTCCTCTATGTACAAATGCCAAGGGAATTTATCACTGATATTGTAATAAGATGATACTGATGTTAAGAAGGGACATTTTTTAATACCTCGGTGTCTGGAGTCCCTGATCCGGGAATGAAGCAAACGGCTTACTGGGACAGACTTTAATACCTCCAGTGAGACCTAAGAACCCTCACTATCTCCCAAGGAAGGTCCACAGTCATGCAGAACCAGGCATTAAGCAGACTGAGGTATTGAGACAGAATTGCAGTGTTGATCACTGATTACCTTGTCTTCCCCGTTACATACTTTATCCCCAGACTCCTTTCCCTTCTGCCTTCTCCTTGCTCTCCTTCCTCCACTACTTCATCCTATAAAGAAAGACTGGAACTCTGACAGACACAATTGCTGTCGTGAATTTCTCTTGATGAAGGCTGTGATGCGTGCAGCTCCACAGAATCAGCTATTAGTAAGTAAGTGCCTCTAAAAAAACTGCCATCTGCCGTTGTCACCCTGTTTTCCCGGACCTGCAATACCACACTCAGCTCAGGTGGCAGTTCCTCCTCCATCCCATGGAGGCGATCCCTGCTGGACCAGAGGAGCTGGCACTCTGCCATCCTAGAACTGTTTAACTTTAGCTTGGCAGCAGACTTTGGTTCTTAGAGCATCCTCTCTGCTCAGCAGTTGAGGCAACCGTTCCATGTTCCTTCTAAGTCCCACTGGCTCATGAAGAGCAGTGTGAAACTCAGCTAAGGCAACAGCCAGGAAAGAAAACATCGAATCACAGATGAAGTATTGTTCCATTATCCATATATTTCAATAGGAAATATCTTTTTTTTTTCTTTTTTTGTTTTAGTGCCAGGTGACAGCTCTTCTCAAGAAGAAACTGATTAGGTTTAGCAGATTTTAAGAAAAACATGCATAAGAACAATTTTTATCTCCAAATCTCTAATATACTAACACCGATTTGGCACTAAAGTATTTTAATATACATTCATGCCATGAGGATATCAGTCACATAATGTCATACAGATGCTGTAATGCAGATGTGTGTAAAATAATCACTTAATTACAAAGCTGTAGCTCTAGCAGTATTTTGCCACATTAGAACATGACACAGCATGTAAATGAGAAAAGCAGCTCAATATATAGATTACTTATTTTGCGCTGCCTTCCTTCACAGCAAACCATGCTATCTTCTTATTCAAGTAGCATGGCACTAATTCAAAATGCAAGATGCTTGCCTTGCCCAGAGTACAAAGTGGGCTGTTTAAATCTGACAGGGTTTTTGCCCTCCTTTTCTCCCACCACCCTCCAGCCTCCACACATAACCACATAACATAGTTTAGATAAATTTTTTCAAACCAGCTTTCTCATTTCTTTTTTTTTTTGTGAGTGTGAATCTATGAACGGACTAAGATCAGCCACAGACCAGAAGCTAAACTAACATGCTACTTATGCACATGCTTTATCAGCATCACCTCTGGGAGTTTTCCTGCTTCTAAGCTATTGTGCAAATAGCCTTTGTTTCATAGCAGTAGAAATCTCCTTTGTCAACATTAGCATTTTGTGATTGGATTTATTACAGATCCTGAAAATAATAATCATGTTTCCCTTTTTTAAAGATACCTACCCATTACATAACTTTTTTCATTGACTCTCACTTTACAAAGGGGATTACTAACATTTCCCATTCCTCAGGTGGGAAAACTGAGGCACAATGGCACTATCACAGTCACCCATCAGTCCAGGTGCAAACAGAACCCCTATTTTCTTAATGGTGGTCTTGTGCTCCAGCAAGCAACCACGCTGTGTCGAGTTTAACTCCCTCAATACGAGCAGCAACTTCTAAACAGCAGTCATCTGTTAGGCATTGTTAATTTGTCCTGTCGAGAATTGTTATTAATTGATCACACCTCCTTTCCTTAATCCTCATGTTCTTATACACATCAAACGGTAACTTAACTCCACAAAAAATCCTTATGATGACACGGTGCAGTGGAAAGCAGAGTAAGGTAATGAGAAAATGGCCTCTATACTTGAGCCTTTGACCGCAATAAATAAGTCTCCCTGCCTCATTGTTTACCCTTTCAAATGCCGGACTATTTCCTCTGGGAATGAATGCTAACAGGCCATGGCCAATACCTACTTATATTGTAGTTTTTCCTTCATTTTCCAATACATACCATAAAAACAGTGGTCCTCTTTACCACTCATGGTGTAATTTCCTTTCCTTCCATTTGCTGTTTTGTAACTTCAGCCTACTGTAAATCACATTAAAAGCACTTGCTTTCTAATAGTTTTTTTATTGACTAATATATTTTATTTGGCACCTGTTACCTTGGTGGAGACTTCTTCTTCCAGTAATTTACTGTATGTGACATAGTCCTCTGAGCATTAGTCAAAAGGAACCAACACAGCTGAACAGTAGATATACTCTACACTCCTTGGGCTGGGAGTTAAAAAAAGGAATGTGTTACTGCTATGAAAATCTATCATCAGTGTCCTCTGTTTTGCAAAGAGAGGACTTGCCACTGTGCTTACTTGCCATGGAAGCAGCTGACATGATGTATTATCTTATACGAGTCACTTAGGCATGCTGTGCCCATTTATCTATTTAAAATATGAAATAACTCTTATCTAATACAGAAGTGTTTAGTGAGACTTAATGAGCTGCTAGTATGTTTGTTACAGAGATTTCTAAGAACCAAATGGCATAATAGTGCTTTATATATGAAAAATGATTAAAACATCTTATGAAGTATCAATTTGTAAGTAAAAAGGGTTCCAGCTATGAAACCACATTTGCTATTACACTCTGGAGGACATGCTATAATGCTTGTATTTCTTAAGAATACTTCTTTAATTTTAGTACAATGTTTCTTTATTACCACAGTTTACCAGTAATAAGGATTTAAGCACTCCAGGCCCCTATGAGATTTGGTTAGTTTTCACATGTTCTGTCTGCTGAGCAGCATTTGCTCACTATGTGAGTCAAGGGAAGTGTCAGCTGTGTTAACATCTTTGCTTTTCTGAGTGCCCATGCCTTTTGTTTGTTAGCCTATGATGAATGTGCAAGACAGATGTGTCAAAACTGTCCCCCTCCTCCAGATACGTGAAGCAAGATTTTAGGAAACTATTCTGGTATGCTCTGAAACATCGAAAGACTTCCAAACAGTCCCATAAATAGCTGGCTCTCAGTACTGTAAAGTGAGGGTTCTGAAAAGAAAGAAAAAAGGACCACAAACAAACCAAAAAAGTCAACCAATAAAGGAAAGTCTGTGACTAGAGGAGAGAGAAGTTTCCTGATTCTGTGGTTGGCTGCTATACCCTATTATGCACCTCAACACACCATCGGCAATGTAAATGGCAGCCTGCCCGTACGGCACACGGATCAGCCGGTGGCACACATGCAGCTGGACATATCTGGCAAGCAGCATGTTCGAGTTTGGCATGTCCTTGCCAGCTAACCAGATTTTTAGAGCCAATTTCAGAGTTATTTCACAAAGAGAAAGGATCACTAATCTCCCTTCTCTCTCTTTGCCTTCTTCACCTGAAGACTTTGCCATGGGAGTGTGGCATGATGCGAAATATGTATTTCACACCCATCGCAGCTGGCAAGGAGCCTTGGGGTCCTAGGAGGGGCAGGATAAGTCACTAAGCAGTTACCCAGACTGTACAATGAGCACAGAATAGTTGATGAACACTGCTTCATTTTCTGCAGCTTTTTAAAGGTCACATGCCAGATTCTATGAAAATATGATGCTAAAAAAATCAGAAATGCTCTGACACTCCTTTGACCTGCAACCCACCATGGACAGCAAGCCTTTAACACAGAAAAATATGCCATATCGGGAACAGGGTAGTCATATAAGCTATGTGATCCAGAAGTCACACTATACCTAGAAGTACTGACCTTGTGTCTTGTTCCTGAGGGAAAAGAAAAGTGCCAGTGTATCCTGAGTTGGGCTTTTAAACACATTTAGTTACACCAATCCAAAAGGTCAGGTCCTTCAGTTTAGCTCATATCAATTTAGAATTGCTCTAAAAGAAACCAGGTCAAAAATAACTGCAATTTCAGGGGTTAGACAGAGCCTAATCATTTTATCTCCTCTCTTTCAAAGCATGAGCACAAATAGTACTGAAGCATGCAAAGTTGCAGGGGGCAGTAAGGCAAATGTTTACCTTTGGGGGGGAAGACTCAAACAACACATCCATTTCGAGATCTTCTCTGTTAACACTGTTAATTTTACCAAGTTTTTTACCTAATAGGACAAGCAGACAAAATTTGATGACCTCCTGAGTAAATGAATTCCATAAACTTACCATAAAGTCAATGAATTCAGGCTTCTTTACGCTTGTTATACATTAACAGCTTTTTATAACAACAATCCATTCTATTACAAGAGAAGCAAGCTTATAAAAAGGGCAGAAAGAAAATTTTATTTCAGATTAACTCCTCCACCATGAATGAATGTAAAAGAACATTTCATATGTCGTCTTTGAATTTTTTCTTAAGTTTATCTCTATATCTCTCAAGCAATCATAAAGCAGGTATCAAAGAACAGCCTTAATTTTCTTCATGAGCAGTGAGAACTACATACATTTGAAATAAAGGAAAAAAGTTATGAACTAACAAGTGTGTGTGTATATATATATGTATATATATAAGGAGAACCTCCCTAAGAAGTCACTGTCAATGTGGAGGACATACAACACTGAACTATCGCCTTGGCTTAAGAAATGCAATTCCACGTCCAGAATCCCAAATCCTGATCTGGGGCTTGATTTTCAAAACCAGCAGCTGACTCTTGTATTCTTTATTTTGCAAATATTGGTGAAGTACAGAGACTTCATAATTACATCACAGACTTTTTTTTTAATTGAAGATCAGTTACCTTCACAAACCATTGGAGAACATAATTATTCCTGTCTCTAATTCCTGTTTGGAACTAGTAAACAATCCTGAAAAGAAAAATCAAGAGTTTTCTCACAGTGCTCACAGTTCAGGCAGTCCATATTGTTGTGACACTTTAAAAATGACAGCCACCATCTACAAAAGGTATAGGAACTTCCCTGAAAATGTGTGGGAAACTTTCTTTCCCTTATTCTGCTCCAGCTGACAGTGCTATACTTTTCTATCTCTAAGAGGAAACTGTCTAAAATCAAATAAATTATTAGTAACATTCTTCATGGCTTTGAATTGTGTGGGTTTTGGTGGCACGTTGACTGATGGACAATAACAAGCTGCTTAGCAAGCAGAATAAGTACCACAACAAAACACTTTTATGCAGGAGAAATTAATGCAAAATGTACCTTTTGGTATTTCATTGGCAGGAGAAACATCACTCCATGGCTTAGCAAAGCTTGTAAGTTTAGGGTAGTAATGAGCAGGGTTTGGAAATATAGAGGATTGCTCCAGATGTTTCCCCAAAGCTACCTAACTAGCTGAACTTCTGAATCTATAAAATCAGATCAGATGTCTTATGAGACATATTGTTATGAATACAATGGAAACGGGAAACTTTGTGGCTAAGACAAAAATACTGCTTCCTCCAGCATACTCTGAGATTTTTATTAGTTGTCCTGATCATGATCTCTGAAGTCAAGAATGGCAAGTAGAAATAAAGGGAGAAAAACGAGCTCACCAAAAAAGAGACTTTTATTACATCCATGCAGGAATTTTATTAAAGTGAAAGAAACCTGAGAGAACAAGAGCTTTGAGCTATGATATTCTTTTCTGTATAGCTGATGAAAAGAGACTATGAAAGGTCAAACAATTCTAATTCTCCTCCCTGAAGTTAGTCATTCTTCCTGTTGTCAATGTTACTCTGTAGTCTACTTAACAAAGGCAAGATTGCATCAGTTCATGGCTACTGCAAGCAAGAATGAATTAAGAGGAGAAATGGATGCGTTTGTGCATTTGCATTTCCATTTCCATTTTCCATTTCCCTGAAATGCCAACAGTCTGAAAGCCAAACCTCATGCCCAGGTCAGACTTCTCTTGACAAAGCAAATGCTATGGAAATTCCGAATGTGGGAGGGAGTTCAGTTTCATGGTTTCTACATCCAAAACTTCACTGGGGATTGGGTGAATAGCTCTGAGCTATTCATTCCTTTTGCAAAGCCACGGCATACTATGTTACACCGGCTGACATCCCTCCCTTCCTTCGTACCTACTCTCCCATATTTTGTACAGCACTTGAGAAGACTGAGAAAAAGGTACAGGGCACATGACTAAGAAATAAAGTATGGAATCCCCACTCAGTGAGAAACCCTGGGGAGTTATCACCTTCACTTCAGCAAGCTAAGAATTTCACCCAAAGCATCAATCCCGGACGTACAGGAATGAATAGGCATTTTAGGTGTAATTTCTAGGATTTTGTGATGACCTAAACCAGCTAGGTACAAAGGGTTAAAAATAAATATTTAGATAGGGAAAGGAGAAATGTATTTTAATATTTTTAATGAGCTGTATGTCTCCTGAAGATAAATTGGTTTCAGAGCTTAACATTTCAATGTCACGGGCATGCTGCTGAATTTCCTTTTTATGGAACATGAAATTGCAGCTAGGCAGTTGGAGAAGAAAACACAATCTTGCTTCCTTTCCATATTCATGATAATATTTGTCATAATAATTTAGTTTTGTTTCAGTAACAGGAATGTTGCTGTTTTTCCATTTCCCCAATGCATTTCCATTTTCACACTTCCCCATCTAACATCAAATATATTGAAAATGGTGCCAAAATATTCAACAACATTGAAAGAGCAGGGGAGAAATAAAATTCTAGTCACAGATTTCATTTCACTCCTTTTCCTAAATTAATCAATATTTCATTTTCTAATTCTTTTCTAGAGAACTAGCAATATACTTACACTCCCAAATATGAAAATCTGACAAGTTGAACTTGAAAATTTGGTTTAGCAAATAGACTACCTTGAAAATGAAACCATGATTATTACAAGCAGCAATCATCTCCACAAGAACAAAAGAAAAAAAAAACAATTAGATTTTGTCACATGATCCTACCATTAAAATGTCTTCAGAGTGAAAGATTTAACAAATAATTTCAGGTCACCTTGCCACTGAAAACACAGGGAGATTGTAACGCAGGGTTACGGACTCCAGGTAGACATGTGGCAAAACCACACTCATAATCATGATTAGGGCTTTTTTTTTCCCATTTCCTGCTCCAAAACTTACATTCTTATCTCTGCTGCTATATAGCAAAGACCATAGTGACACTTGCTGGTGCAGCAAGGAGTCTGAAAAGAAATGCAAAAGGAAGCAGAGCCAACTGCAGTTGGCTTTTTTATTCATATCTTCCCTTGGGGATAAATGCTCTGAGGATTCTGTTTCCTGCTTGGCAGGTCAAGAGATGTACAACATGTAGAGGTAATTGTTCTTCTCCTGATCTACCAGTGTAAGCATTGAAATAGCAAATTTGGCTATCGCAGGAGCAGTGTGCCACTTTGCTAAACTTAGTTGAGTCAATCTTCTCTTTTTTTCCCCCCTTTTTTAGAGATATCTGAAGAAGAAAAGTACTCCAAGATAAGTACTCTCCCTTTGCCCTCCACCTCTCTTACCTGTCTCTTTAAATGCCCCTGTACTCCTTAAATACCCCTGAGTTGTAATAACCTCTCCTTTTGGTGAAAAAGGATTGGAAAAGTTTCTCTTCTGCTGTGGCTGGCATGTATGGGGCACCTCAGTACTGCTCATGGCTCTGCCCAGCTTTCAGCAGTGCATTGCACTGATTCTGCAAGGAGAGCCAGAGCCTCAGGATGTGCTTCCAGCCATGGGGGCTTCAGCAAATGCCTTATACTCCTTGTCTCACCATGTTCTCCACTGCAAAGGGCATTGGGAGACACAGATCTGATTTTATTTGAGGGAGGGGGCAAGTGGTTTTACAGCCATATTAATAGCCTGCATTGGCTAGAGATACTACATGGGGTTAAAACCCCTTAAAACCCCTTCCCTCCAATCCACATCTAAAATAGGAGTTACCATGAAACCCCTTTTAAAGGGAAGTTATAGTGAATGCTGACTTAGCTGAGACGAGTTATGGGACCCTCAGGTCTCTGATCTGATGCTTGGAAAACTAAAGGTGATTTCTCTTACAGGCTGTAACAACAGCAACAACAACAACAACAACAACAACAAAAACCCGAAATGAACAGCAAAGGAACATTTTTGCCATTTGCTGATTATGATGACAGACAATTCTTCTTCACAGACAATTGCATATCCTAGATGGTTATTTCATTCAATATTGGTCCTGATTGAGGCAACATAGTTGCTTTCACCTAAGGTTGAATTCATTGTTACAGTAGAGGCACCTGGAAGCACCTGACCTACTGAGTTGTTAATATTTAGGTGTAAAAAGCTAAAAAAAAGGGAGCAGGTACAGCAAGCATGTGGTAGGTAAGCTTGAATTTACACCTTGCTCCCATCATAAAACAACACGAGAGAAAATTCCAGGTTTAGTACTCAGTTGCTCAACATCTTTCAAAGGAGAAAGTCCTTTACTTTCCCTTCCACCTATTTTCTTATAACCTTTCCACATTTTTTACCTGTTCTAAGGAGCCAGGAGTACCATTCCCAACCATACCGTTTTTCATAGGTGACAGAGAGGGGAAATAAAGGGCTGCACCTTCTCCTCTACAATTCATTTCAGCATTGTTATGTGATTCAACTAAATGAGCTTTTCTGTTTGCTCCTTGCCCTTTTCTGTCATTCCTCTCCTGTTGTCCATAAATCACATCTTCTTCTCAGTGTCTCCATTTCATCGTTTACCTTGTCCATTTAGACTGAAAGTATCTCAAAACAGGGGCTTTCTCTTAGATACACTATGTACAATAGTATTTGGGAATTCTGGGAAAGATTTTATAGAGGTATTTCAAACCCTCAGCTCCTGCTAGCTGTAGAGTAAGCTCCACCTAGATGTCTTTACAACTCAGTAAGCCAAGTTGTGTGAATAACTTGATTTGTTTTGATTTTTTTTATTTCTCTGCGTAAACAGATATACTGCAAAAATCCATCGCCCTCCCCATTAAAAAATGTCCTGGTAAGGCATTAACCAGTCTTAAAATATTCAGATGCATCTGGAAAAATAAGAAAAAGGTTGTTTAAAAATGTAGGAAAATATATAAATCTGGTTTTTATCAAAACTTTCAAAATGAAAATGATTTGACATGATGAATCTTTTAGCTGAGGCAATTTGACAAACTCAGCATGAATTCATAAATCGTGTCAATCAAAGGTAATGTGAATTTACGCTGAAAAAGTTATGTCCTGAGATTATTGACCAATTCTAGCTGTAATACTAGTATTATGGATCAATCCTAGTTTTTGAATGGGTAATCAGCTAACATTTTGGTCTTTAATCACTCAGTGCTTACCTTAGCACAAACAACTGATATGTCCTGAGCACAGGGTGGAACAATCTCTCTGGTAACTTCCCTTTGTCTTCCTACAGCTCACCCCACTGTTCAATATGCATCCCTGGAGTAATTAAGAATCTGTATGAGCTCATCCCTCTCCTTTCAAGCTTCTATGTACATTAAATAAGATCCTTTTGGAGAGAGGATGGATAGTTTCTTTGGCAGCAAAATATGCAGTTTTGAAGCTTATTGAAGTCAGCATATGTATGACAAAGAAAGAACAACAAATTCCAGTCACTGTTGAATGATTTGCACTGATTGAGAAGGCTGTCAGGTATGATCTCTCTGCCAGCTCTGTGCTCACTCAACTCTGACTTTGTTGTGCTCCAAAGGAGTCTAGTACGCTGAACAGCTTTCAGCTAGAACAAACGGAAGAATGAAATGGACCCAGGCCATTGCAGCTGCAGCACAAATGTTCCCAAACAAAGCCAAGAGCCCCTGTCATGAGCAGTGTTCCCATTCGTACCAGTAAAAGATTTTAAAGTACAACAAGACACCATATCAACAGATTAGATACTGCAAACAAGTTAGTAATTTGGAAGTAGGCTACAATCAGAAGTGTTGAAAGAAAAATGGAGAATCCCTAGTGCTGTTCGTTCAAAGATATTCTGAGGAAAAAAAGTGCAATGGCTAAATCTTCTATCAATGAACTAGAAAAAGAGAAGATAATTATATGGGATAACAAGGGTCAAAAATATCATCTTCAAGGCTACTAGAAATAGGAGAGCAAAAAAAATTTCCTCCTGAGCCGTAAGAGGCTCTGGTATTATCCATTTTTAAGCCACTTGGCCTGCAAATGAATATACTATTAAAAATCCCCAACTTTGTGACATTATTAAAATATTTCACCCGGGAAAACTCATATTTGCCTAAGAGTGGGAGCAAGTGTTAGTCCTAAAGTCCTCTGCAAGAGAAACATAGGATGGGAGACTTAAATGGCAGCATGCAATGAAAGAGTGAGAGAAAATGGTACTTCATGAAAAAGACAGGTTGCAGATATTGTCATTTTTCTTCTGGGAAAAGCATAAAAAAAGAAATCTTGAGTTTCTTCAGAGTTTTTAGAAGGTACTTCAGAAATGCAGCTGGAGTCCCATTAGAATTTCTCAGGTTGCTGTCAATTTATTCAGAAGAAGAACAAATATGACTTAGCAAAATCATCAGCATAACAACCTCCCGTTTAACCACTCCGGTGTTTTGACCTCACTACTTTGAACAAAATCCTAAGGAGAATCCCCATTTGCTGTGGTTCAGGATAGCTGATCTTGACTATTTTTTAAACAATCAAGCCTGGTTAGACACAAAAGAAGGATTCTGTAAAGTTTTAATGCACAGGTGCCCTTGCATGCAGCACTCAAGCCAGACAACGACATATCGGAAATTGTTGCTCCTACAAGTCTCAAGCATCAGTCATGTGGTAGACCCTGCATGTTCGTTTAACCCAAGCATCTCCCAGGAAACTGATCAAAACCCATTTAAGTATAATGAAAAAAACGGCAATGTTAGTGTTTTGATGCTTAGTTGAACAGGTCTAGTATCCTGAACACAGCACTGACATTTAGAAAGTCAGATCTAGCTATGTCTTTCCCAGCTTTTATGTGCATACTTCTATGGAGGCTAAAACTTTTTTGGAGTAACTTGCTGATTGTGGATGACCCAGTTTCAGAAACCTTAATTTAAAATACTCTGAGGCCATTTGAAAGAGTTGTCAAGTATTCACTGCTCACAGCACTGTGTTCAAGCTAATCTCTCTGAGAGCACATTTCAAGATCTTCATGGCCAGGACCCACACCTAATCAAACTGGCTGCATGGAGGCATGCTGCTCTGTTGTACCAGATGTCTTGCAGGTGGCGTAGGCACCGGCAGGCACCAAGTAGTTAGCAGGCTAAGTCTCCATCCCACTTCCCATAGTGCTTGCCCTCCATATCATGGCCCTGCTTATTGAAAGTGATTGCCTTACTGTACCCAGCAGCTCCACAGGAATGACATGACAGTTCACACATACTCTGTTTAGCTTCTTCTTACAGAGACCATAGCTCTTTTATGTAGCACTTTCAGGTAACAGATTATCAATATGGACCTTGGACCACATTTCAGTTCCAATTATCCTTCAAGCTAGAGCTCTCTTGACTGGTCCCATCCGTGGTCCCACCGGAACTACTGAAGGCCAAAGCCTTAGGATGGATCTAGTCCGTAGTACTTGCCTACTGGTAATACTTTGAAATATAGACTTCTAGCAAAACCAGAAAAGGGATCTTTCTTTGCAAAATACTTATGAGGAAGACAAACACTGATTTTAGGATTACATGTTAGGAAATTAAGAACAAATTATATTCTCAATATAATGACATTGAGGTCCCAGAGAGCAGGAATAGAGGTGAATTTGATGTTGAGAGTTTAAATAATTTGCTTGAGATCACATTGCACGTCTGTGTCAGCCCTGAGATTAGAAGCCAGGAGCTATTAAATTCTCTCTCTTGTTCTCAAACTCCTAGACAAGGGGATAAAGCTCCCTGCAGGGAGGAATATTGAAAAAAACAACAAAAAAAAAAGAAGACTTGTTCACTCAGTACAGACCCTAGAGTAAGACTTTGACACATGTAGTATCACCAATGCTTCTCTATTCCTCATGTATCTTCCTTGACCTCCTCTGACTGACAGAAGTACTGACAACTTCTCAAGAGCCATCTGATCAAAAATCTGAGGATTATAGCTTCTGGAGTTTGGGAGAAGGGGAATTAAGTGTGGCTCTACAACCCTAGATGTGAGAAATAACTTCACCCCTTGCACCTAAGACGTTCTAGTGAGCTGTCCCTGTTAGCAGCCGGTGTCAGATCCACTGACAGCTTGACAAAGGCAATAGCAAAAAAAGGGTTCTTCTTTCCAGTCATTAGATGAAACATAGAATACAGGCCACCAAATCACAAAGTGCTCCAACCTCCCACATAACAGCAATGGGAGGCGGAAGGCTGTGATGCATTTCAGTCTAGTCCTCTATTATTACATTTAGCTGTCAACACTTCAGAGCAAATTCTTCTAAGATTTTCCCCAGCCTTTGACTGCATCATGATTTGCTATTATAATGCTCTCCTTCATGAAAAGAACATGCTAGCATATGATTTCTTCCCTCATTTTCAAAAAGCTTTCCATGAATTCCATGGACACCAGGAAAGAACTCAACGTCACCTAGCACCCTCAGGATAACCACTTGTCCAGCCTTCTCTGTTCCTTCCCACTACCTCCAGCGCTCATGTAAAACATCCCACTTTTAATACACTTCACAAGCACTGAAGATTCAAAGGGACTAACTTTGAGGCAGATGCTTTGCAATGAGATGGACACCTCAAATGCATCCCAAGGGAAGGAAGAGACAACAGTAAATCCCATCTGAAGCAATCTTTACTCCGTACAGCCCAGTAGCACCAAGAATACCACAAATAAAGGAATGACTATCACAGGGAATAGCACCAGGCTTTGAGTAATCGGCTCTGCTTACAGGCAGATTCAGGAATTGAGAGACCAACATTTCTTATCCTTATCAATCTGAAACTCTACCTTAACATGAAACCTTCCAGAATAAGGACAGTTTTTTGACTGTATTTGAGCGGTTCTTACCCACCACAGTGCAGATTTGGCCATTTACTGGGCCCCCTATATTACAGTGCAGTATAAAAGGTATTATTATTTATGTTTTCTCAGTATTATATTCCCCAATGCTTGAGTGCTGTAAATGCAAATGATACATGTATAAAAGCATTAAAATGTAAATACAAATAAAATTTGAGGTTAAAGCAGCTAGGATAAGATGGCAACAGAAACCTGAAACACGTTTCAGGACTAAGTTGATCAATGACTCTGAATGGGAAGAGGTTTTTTCCAGGCTAAAATACTAAATATCCTCACACACCTTTCAACACCTGACATTCATTACCACAACATCTCTCACTACTATCATCTGCTACTGAAATGAACAGAACTATACCCACTGATACCAGTATTCAGTGATGCCTGTAGTTTGTCTGTTTTCAAACAACAGGTTTGGATCTGTCCTGTTGTAAATGAGTTGAGCAATTTCACTTACTCATATCAGCAGAGTTTGGCTGGCTATCGGGAATCAGACTAGATGGACTCACAATTTATTTGGTATGTTAATGCTCAGGGTCCTACCCAATAGCCACAATTTTTCCCTTCAAATGGGCTTTCTCAGAAATGATTCAGCTCAAGTGTATTCATTAAATAAGCCAATGATCAAGTTAATATTATTATTATTAGCTTTTAACCATGCAAACACAGTCCAAATAAAACTGGGATTTACAATAGTATGATCACATTGACTCTCACCTGGTCATTAGTTCTGCCAAAAAAAGGCAATAAAAAACACTGACTGTGCTTGGAGTATGTCTACCTTCCTAATAAAAAGTTGGCCTCAGTTCTTTGGATTTTTTTTTTTTCTGACAAATGAGGAACAGCTGATCAACAAATGTATTGTTCTTTTTACAGCAGAACTTTATTTTTTCCATACTGTAACAATTGAGAAAAATACACCCAAAATCTGTCAAAATAGAATTTCTTTGGAATCAAGCTACAAAAGATAAAATGAAGTTGTCACTGAAAATTAATTAATACGAAGCAGCAATTGGTAGGAGGAATAAATAATTTTTAGACCTAAAAATACCAGTGCAATAGCATACTGAAAGGCTCTTTATAGTCCTATTTTTAACAAGCATATCTCACTATGTTTAATAATAGCAAATTAGATCTCCAGGGCAAGATATTGAGAAAAATTGTTTACAGCATGCACTTCCAGATCTGAAAAACATACCGTAACAGATTTTTAAGTTGTTATTAAGCTTCTGCTGGCTTTTTAAAGAAATGGCTTTAAAGTATTTTTCCATTATATGCCTTCATTATCTGTTATAGCAAGTGAGGTTTCTATGTAACCAAAAATCTTTACAGCATAGGCAATTTCAATGTCTGAGTCTCCATGAAAGCCAGTTTTCTTGAATGTAAGTGTGAAACAAGCAAACACAAAAAATTTTTTCTCATGTAAGGAAAAAAAAAGCATTTTGAAATTAATTCAGAGTTCAATTAAAAATCTTTCATCTCTCTTTTGTAATAAATAGCTCCTTATGACCAAGTAGATGGCAAGAATTAAATCTTCTGAGCTTCTTTTAAAAATCTATATCCAATTCTAAATAGATCAGACCACTGGAGCCCTGTCCTGGCTTAACCAGAAAGAGGAAAAAGCCTCATCTGCTGAGCTATAAGAGCTTTTAACTTTCTCTCTTTGGGAATTAGATGAAGCTGGATATAGTTTCAAGGTTCTTAATATATCTCTTTGCAGCAGCTAATAAAAAACAAAACTGTACACAGTGAAATTCACCCCTCTGCAAGGACTACATACTTATGTCCTATGATAACTTTCAAAATGGAGTGAAAAAACATCTCCATGTATCTATATAGACACACATGAATTCTTCTACCTGTATCCCAAGCTGATAGTACAGAAATCAGGTAAGGCGTCACTCCAATCCAGTGTGACTTGAGGGACTAAACCCAAGCCCGTGTCATTTTGTTACAAACCCCTGTGCTGGTTACACTACTGGCAGACCTTTGGTGGGGAAGTATGGACATGAGGAGGCACACACTACCCTTTTACTACACAGAACCCAGTGTCTCGTGGCCTCTTCACTTCTTCAGAGAAGAAGCCATGAATTTGCCTACAGAAACACAGAAACAAGAAAAGGGATAATTCAGGGGAGAAAGGTACAGATAGTAGTGTCAGCTGTCCAGGTTGTACACTGGATGGATTACCATTCTGCCTAAGCTCATACACCCAGCCTCAGCACTGCTCATCAGCCAGGAACAGCACTGCCCAAACGTCATCCTACAGCTTCCAGGCCAGAGCTGACACTCCTATCTGCACCTCTTGAGCATCAAAGGGGTGATTTTGCTACCATAATCTCATCTGAATTCACTTGGAAGATGTCACATACTATTCAGGGAAGTGCTGAATTGTGTTGCTCCCAGAAAGAGCACATTTTAAAAAAGGCTCCATGCAGTCTAAATATATGACTGTTTAAGTGTGTGTCCAAGTATTGGAACATAAATGGATTTATACTGGCAGTAGTTACAAACATTCATTCAAATAAAACATCCTTGTTTATTTACTACAGACCAATAAGCAGAAGTGGACATGAGTTAATTGAATAATTTTCTGGAAAGAATTTTTTGACCTATTCAACTAAATAGTGTTTATCAATGACTAAAATTACCCCTTAACTTGAAGGACACGTGTCAGAAAATTCATTAGTATTCAGAAAGATGCATGCATGCTGGAGGCATTCTTTTCTAAAAAAATTTGAGCATATTAGGCATCTTAGAACAAAAAATAAGACGTAAATGTTCTGTGAAGGACAGTGAAATACTAGGGAACAACATACTGAATATAGATACTGCCCGAGACCAGTAGGAGTAATGGAATATGGCCCCCAAAATACTTGCGCTAAGTTATTTAACAATTCTAAACGTGTTAAGTCTGGGATTTTCCTAAGAAGCCCATTTTCCTAACAGGAATATTTATATTAGTGATCCAATTTAGTGAAGTAAGAAGTGTATGCAACCATAAGATGCCCAGCATGCCTTCTAAAAACTTAAATCAAACCTTATAGCTGTCCATTAACAAGGAAACATGAAATATTCTGGCCTTTTTACTGATGGGAAAACTATGGCACAGAGAAATGAAATGAGCTACATTTCATACGATACACAAGAAATTCCCACTGGTCAAAGAACTTCTTCCATAGTTTGCTGTACAGTGTCTTCTACTCTAGTAAAAACTCGAATTGAAATGGCGATGGTAGAGAAAAGGGGAAATACTTCTATGATTCAAACATTTTTTTAATAATCCATGTATACTGGACATGTATTATCATGTATACTGAGTAGACAATAAGAAAATGAAGGGAAAGTCCAACATAATCTAACATTTTCACCTTTCAGATGTCATCAAAAACATTCATTTTCAGTTGATTGGTTCAGATTTCATCTGCTAATGCTGGGCAGTGATCTTGGGTTCCAAAATCAGATACTTTCAAAAAATAAGGTTTCACCTAGGACTGTAAAAATTTCCTGTGACTCATTCTAACCACAAACTAAAAACCTTTATTATGTCTTGAGCTAGCCATTCACAGATTGGGACATTTTAAAACATTAGTCGTTTAAAAAATCTTGATCTTTGTGAAGGTTGCCTGAACATTCGGTTCATTTACAGAAAGTCATAAGCACACTTGAGGCAAGGACCTTGGATCCCTTGACCTCAAAAGAGGGATGCAGCAGTGGGAGCAGTGACCACATGTGAACCCAAGGTGAGCTTTAGCTTTCTGGGCTCACAGGCAAAATACAGTTTTTCATCTACAGATGACAAACCAGCCTATTTTTTTAATTGAGAATAATACTGCATGCTCGATTCTCCTTGCCCGCTATTCTGTCTGCTGGTAGAACTTCACTGAAGCCCGGGGGGCCACTCCATTCATTATGCTACTGCATGCTTAGAATCAGTGTCTGAATACTGCCTCTAAGTTAGAACATTATTTGGAAAAATAAATAAGAACAGCAAACTTAGGGTGAGATGCCACCATTCCAGCCAGCTGCGTAACTGCCTGTGGCAATCAGCCTCTCTAAAGGAACCGATAACCCTTCTGCTCTTGAAGGGAACACAACAGCCCTGGCATTGTTTTGTCACGCGTACAAAAATAGACACAGCATGCTTCTCCCCACCCCTTTCCATTTTGATGCTTTCTCATTTTCCCATTAACACCATCCCCTTTACAATCCCTGATTCACTAAAATCCACGCCTGTTCCATTTGTCCTCCAACATGTATATGATCTTTTATGATCTTTAGCCTCATAAATTCTCTTACTGTCCCAAAGGATCAGTTATGTGATGCTCTCATGCTAGGGTTTTTACTTTGCTTTCTACATCTAGTGCTCATGGAAATTGTATTAATTGCACTGATAATTTTGGAATTGATTTTTCCATTCTTTTGAAGTCACATACAGTGAATTAACAAATTATTTTCCAAAGATTCTTACAACAAAAGTCTCAGGTGACCAAAAAGAAGGAGGACCAACTAATTAATAGTCCACCATCTCCTAATTCAACAGCAGGTACTGCAGCCATGTTTGTTTGTGGAATAACATACAATATTAGAAACAAGCAGGGGCCAAAGCAAACATTTAGCACCACAGCACTTGGATTTGCATAAGAAAAGGGCTTTTCCAAACTAAGGACATTAACATCATTTTTGAAAGTTGCTTTACAACGGAACCAATTCTTTTTATACCCAGAAGAAAACGCTTGCCTTACAAAGGATTAGCTGGTGACAGTATATATAGACACACTGCAGAAAAACTTGTGACCCTTCAATGCAGGAACCCAGCCTGTGTACAATTTTGCAGGTAAGCAAGGGGATACTGTATGGTATGCATATGGTAAGCAAATCCCTATCCCGAGTGAGGATGAAATGGCACACACTAGAGCTAGTAAGGCACAACTATGAATTCAGCCCTCTCCTGGCTAAGAAATCATGTGCAGTCCAGTCCTAATTACTGTATGCTTAGTATTCATAGCGATTTATTAGAGAGTTTGGATATTACATGAATTCTTGCCACATTTTCTATCATATCCCTATGCAACTTGTTCCCTGTTATTGTTTCTCTGTCTTTGATTGCTTAGTTAAAATTTCTGTTTCGTCTGAAGAAAAGAGAAAAAACCCAAACAACTGGGGGCACAAATTTCTGAGCAATCAATTGCTATTGCCACAAGTTCTGAAGCTGAGGGTTTCAAAGACAATTTTTCAGAAGATGGACAAACAAATGAAATAGCCTAATATTTGCAATATGTAGTTAAACACCATTTAAATCTGATTGACATCCTATGAATTCTGGATTTTTTTGGTTGCTGTATTTTAATAACAGATATTAAGAGTACACTCCCATGAAAAATTATTTTCTTCTCAGCTCTCACCCTCATGTTTCACAGCCAGTGGTTGAACTGGTCAATACTTTGGATTTGAGGGCAAATCCAGCTTTTACTATTGTGGCTGTGGACATTTTCCAAGAAAGAATTCACTGGCCACGTGTAAGAGGGCAAATTAGTGAAAAACAGAGTAGAGCAGGACTGGATGAAGGAAGAGGCCAAGATCCACTGATTGTAAGATTCTTGCTAGCTAGTTAAATAGCTGCACAGT
>NW_008824445.1:1130736-1144106 GCF_000699105.1 Pygoscelis adeliae
ATTAGTACAGTACTGCTTCATTCGGCAGGATAAAACCTCCACAGAAGGGCTCTGCAGTCTCTCCCCCACTACTACATCTGCAAACCACAACACTGGTGTGAAGCACTGGGTCATTTCTGAACTGATTTTTAGCTGCAGCAGCTGTCACTGTGTCAAGCTGTTATGTGGGAATAAGTTCTGTGTCCTTTCTGCTGGAGATGCAGTGCCTTCTTGGAAAAGGGATCTCTCTAAAAGATGCGAAGATACAAAGAGGAAATGGTATACTTAATAAAAGTTTTGGATGTGTCATTTTTGCTTACCAAAGAAAATTGCACAGAAAAAAACTGGCTGCTTAATGGATTGTTCAAATGCTCATTAGCATCAAGCAGATTTATTTGAACAGATAATTATCCCCATATTGTGCTTTCATCACTGGAATTGTTTATGTTAAATTGTCAAGCAGCCGTTTTCAAATTTTATTCCTCGATGTTCCTTTTATGGTTAGAAAAACAAAGAAGGATTTAATTTTTTTCCCCTCAGCTTCGTTTTAACCCTATTTAAAGTCTTTCATGAGACTTTTAAGTTTACAGGAACATTGAGTCATTTTCATTTCAGATGTTATGAAGAACCGAACATATAGGTCCTCCCATGAGAAACACAATGCTCTTGAAGTTTCCCTGTTCTGCTTTAATTCACTCATTATATTAGCTGGAAGGCACATGTATGTGTGCACACAAGAGAGAAGGTGCAACTTACCAGTAGCAACTTCTCTACTTCCAGAAGCTGATTTTGAAGCTGACAGTCCCTCAACATTCACTTTGGCTGTTGCCATCAGTATGTTTAGCAAATCAGTCTACTTGCAGTTTTAAGTGATTAGAGCCCTATGTAAGACAGATAGCAAATTGCTATGCCTAACCAAAACAAGCCAACCCATGCCTTTAGGCTACTCTTAATGCAGTCACCTGTTGCTAAAGAAAGCAGTTTGACAATATAGGTGTCCTTTTAATTTTCTCTGGCTGTCAGTCACCTTTATATTCTACATACTGCTCATCCACAGTAAAAGTCAATTTTACTAGCCAGTATAAATATGCATTTTCTTCAATGGTGAATGACTGAATGATGACAGACAACATTCAACACTTGATGTTTAACTACATAAGATCTTAAAAAATGGAATAACCTTTTTCCTTTTTAATTGCATTCCCACTCTTTTACCTCCCACAGGAAACAGTAGAAATTGTTTAAAAGTATCTCCCAGGAAGATTTGCAAGTATTCCTATAGAGAACCACTAGAAAAAAAAAAACCCTTTTAATATTGCCTTGCAAGGTAAATCATCCTAAATAAAGCCAAAATTTCCTAATTTGCCACTTCTCCAACTTCAGCTATGTGCACTCCTACAGAATTTGTTAACATGGAAAGCAACGGCAAAGCTGCAATTTTGGTCTATAACTCCTAATCAATAAGGAGTAGAGAACTATGTCTGCTTACAGCGCTTTCATGCAAGTCAGCCTGAGAATTTAATATCCAACAGGAAAAAAGTTGTTGACCAAACTTTGCCCATCAAGCAAGGAAGAAGGACAAGCTCCTGTGCGCTCCCTGTCTTTTATCCTCATAAAACCCCTATGAAGCATTTTCCAGTACAAATCTTCAGTCTTGGGTTTAAACTCCCTCCAGTTTTGGACAGCTGTCCTGGTGAATCTTAGCATCTATGTAGCTGTCCAGCATCCAGGCTTTTACATCTACTCTGTTGCTTGCTGTGAAAATAGGTACCTTACCTTAATGATAATGGCTTTTTATTTTAGAGCAGAAATCAAATCCCATTGAGGAAATATGCAAAGCTACACTAGCATTTTGTAAAGGAGCACGTGGAGACTGGCATTTTATCATTTTGTATCCTGAGCAAAAAATCTTTACAGTTCTGAGAGATGGCAGTGGCTGCTGGTCCCAGTACAATTAGTAATGGCACCAGCCATCAGACAAGGATGTTGCCACACACAAAGGCTGGCCTGTTGCATGGGGATGTAACTTCAGCTCTGCTCAAAGGTCAATCACAGGAAGTTGCAATCCTGAATGGAAATAAATCAGGTGGTTTAACTCTATGGAGGAGAGTAACTTGCTTTATTAACTTTTGTTTTTGAGACTGCACAGGCAATGCTTGAAAAATGAAGTGAGGATGCCATCTGTGTTTTGCATTATAATTCAATTTAGCAATACCACACACACACAAAGCTTTATTGCTAATGGATGCACCAAGCAGACTTGACTGCTCTACATCAACAACAAAACAAAGAACTACACATCAACAGTAGGTTATCATTAGCAGTAATGTTATTCCAAAGCATGGCATATCTGTCAGGCAAATGTAACTGCATCTGACATCTACCATAGTTCTATTTGCCTGGCTGAGATGATACATTTCAAATTGAAGAACATCTGTTTTTGGCATGTGATGAATCATCTTCAACTATATTTCCTGCTCTCCTGTGAGATCAGACAGTGGAAAGAAGTTACATAACACTATGATTGTGTTGTTTTTCAGTACTTCTGAAATTTTAGATTTTTTCCGACCTACGGCTCATTTCATGGTTTAAAAAAAAAAAGTTCCCAGAGAGAGGATGTTTCCATTGCTAGAATAGGAAGAGGTTGAAATAAAAACATATGCTATGGAGATTCTTGCTTTCCTGTTGATAATAAGTCAGCTGAAATGGCTCACCTATCAGAAGATAACAGTTCTAGCGAGGTACAATGTGGTACTTTCGCCAGTGTCCTCTTCAGCTGATAAATTATCTCACTGAATGTACTAGAATTGTAGCTGGTTGCAAGGGTGTGGGAGAGTAAGCAAGAAACAAGTTAAAGTAAATACTTTAAACACTTAAATCCAGTTTAATGGAAGAATCAACACCATGTCACAAGCAGAAGAGAATACGGTGAGAACTTTGGTCATAGAGGAGTTTGGCAATCAAAAATAAGACCCTCTGAAATGTAAAATTTCACACATCAAAAGAGGAATTAATATTCAGGCAATGGGACCTGACAGCGTATCAGCACAGCACATGTAGAAAATTTAATGTAGTACTAGTGTGCATGTCTTCTGCATTTAAAACAAAACTTGAGACCTATCGAGAAGAATAAGGCTGTTTTAAATGTGCTATACAGTGAGTAGTAATATGAACACCTTCATGCATGAGAAAGCACAATTTGCCATCACTCTGAAGAGGATCACTATGTATTTAGCTTCTACACTGGCTGATATAAAAATATTTATTTCTCAGTGGATAGTATTTATTGTACTCCAGTGATTTGCAGTGTGACAGCAGCACACCAGATCATATGTGCAGTCGCAAGTTGCTCAAATGCTTTGCATGTTGACTTTAAAATGATGTTTTATACAATGTCTTCACAGTCCTAAAACAATAAAAGCATTTAGACTACTTGCTCAACTAGTAGAAGGCAACCAGTTTTGCAGCTTTTGGAATTCACTTCGGTTTCTGGACATATTACACTATTCTGAATCATACCAGGTGGTATATTTCTGGCTAAGCAGAAAGGTCTCTTTCAGTAAGCTTCAGATCAAACATGGATGTCAGCTTCCCTTAAATTCATTGGAATCTGAAGTCAGGACCTTCATTGGGGTTCCTAGGCCATTGCTCTGGTTAAGAAGTATTCTGTCACTGATTAGTACAAAGCAGACTATTGTTGGTAGTATATTCAGCTTCCAAAAATGAATGCATCACAGCTGACCATGAGCATTTCCCCAAAAGCAAACTGCCATATCAGCAGGTCATCAAAAGTAGCAAGACCATTTACAATAGCACCATCTGGTGTCTCTCAGTGATTTTATAGTTATGGTAAATGTAGTAGATTAAAGAAGTTAGCACACAGAAATTAACACAGTATGAAACAGTCATGTCCTGTCATTTCCGCTACTCTGTCCCAACTTTTCACAATGAACAAATGATGCCATTTGCTTCTTTCCCTGTGATCTCACAGTTGCCTACATCTGATGAATTTAGGGTTTGCTTTGTTTTCAAAAGGAGGCTGATTTATATCTTTTTGCCTGCAATCAAACTTTGGCTGCATGAGAAAAATCTTTTTGCCTGCAATCAAACTTGGGCTGCATGAGAAAAATCAGGAAACCGCCTGTGCAAATCAGTCTTAATATGTTAAGCAGGTTTTTGATCAGCCTGTACCAGGTACATCTGGAAAAGCTGCTTGTCACCCACTCTCATGCTTGGCTCTTTCCCAGAGGTACACCTGCAGTCCTTGCACTCTCAGAATATAAAGAAGTATTTTCCTCAAAGGATGCACATTTGAAATGCAGCAGATCCTAGTGAACTGGACATTAGACAACGCTAAGGAAATAATTCTTCAGTTCCCAGGCAGACCAATGACCTTGGAAAAGTGAGTTCAGTACTTTATTCATCTCTACTTGCTACAGCATTCTGCTTTATTAAGTGTGTGTAGTATCCCACCTAATGGGGACCAACCTTTATAAATATGGACAACAACTTTACTTCTTTCTAAATGAGTGTCTCTTGTGACTGAACTCTTAGCGAATGCTATTCTTGAAATTAATCTTGAATGCTCTAATTAGAATGGTAGCAGTTACAGAATTCTCTAATGGTTACTTTGAAGAAACAATTACTGTCTTTATTATGATAACCCTCCAGATGAGATACTACAGTTGACAAAAGATTATTAAACAAGTTATTATTCAGTCACTGACTCACTCAGCCAATAGCTTGTACATGCAGTGACGAAGGCTAACATGCCAGCAGTTAAAAGTGTTGTAATACAGTGGCCAACTTTTTAATAATTTTTGGACAGTATGATACTGCAACATATTGGGGTTTTTTTAGTAAATCAATGGTAATTCCACTGTAATTAGATCTTCCTAAGATTGTATAAGGTGTGATTAGCATGCAGAATTTTATTTCATTTATCTCAGAAATCTGTGTAGAAGGTCAGAATCTAAGGCAATGGGCATTATTTCCCAGAGCAAAGAATTGAGTTAACCCAGTTTGTGTCGCTTTATAGCTACACTCGTCAGTCAACCAGAAATGTGACTTTAGGATAAGCAATGTCAAATCTATGCTAAAGTCTGGAAAAAAAAATCAGAAGGAAAAATTAAATCCTGGCTTCCCAGACAGAAGATATTTCAGTGCTCAGGAATATGGGAAGGAACAAATGGAACTGTGGAAGGAAAGGTGGAAAGGAAGAAAGAAACATTCAAAAAATTACTCTAGCAAGCAAGGGGGTAAGACTGTAAATAGTGCATAGCTTCTCTTTCTAGGAGTGAGTTACAAGGAAATGATACTGCTCTGGGGGAATATATATTTTGATCTAACTTGCTTGTCACTTGATAAATTTAAACATTAAGGACAAGAGATTCTTGTACACAGTTTTCTCCCAGTTTGCTGTACTGTGTTCTGATGGTCACCCTGTCACAAGTCTCAGTATATCTGTTATGTTATATTAGGCTAAGACTATATTGGGCTAATTTTGCAGCAACCAGTGATAGATTCACACCTTAATTATGCATCAGTTACTCAGAAAGCTCAGATGGTCTGGATTTTCTGAACATTCTTGTAAAATACAAAATGCAAGTGAACACCAGAGTCCTCTATACACCCTGGGCCAAGCAGCCGTACATCAAAATCTTCCCTCCCATAAAAGACAGTGAGACACTTATCTTCCTCACACCATCTCTTGAAGTCAAACTTACAAGTCCTGGTTGCCTTGCTCCTGATTCGCATTTTTTCCCTATGAGAACATCCCTGAGGCTAGAGGGGGCCAGACTATACAGTCATTGCAAGGCCTTCAAGTTGTCGTGGGTGCTGTGCTGCAATAAGAAGTCTTCTGGATGAGACATAGAACAAAACCCTTATCATTTATGGTCAACAAATCCTTCATAGCACTTTGTTAAGGAAGATGTGGAAACTTTACTGTTTTGTCCAATTTCCTTACCTTCTCTGTCTAACTCTGATTGTAGGTTCACAAAATAAAGATGATCTCTTCTCCCTGTCCTTCTTTAGTGTTGCTTGTCCCACTGAAAGCAGTGTTATTTGGGCTAAAATAATTTTTATTTCTACAAGCCTTGGGCTGTATCTACTTGTAAAATATCTTGGCAAGAAAGGCATTGCAGTAATATAAGGATATTACCATAAGACTACCTATAACCAGTTTGCTCAATTCTTCTCTCTAGGGATAGCCATTTGAGTAAGTGAGTAGTCATTGAAATTTTGAATTAGTTTTGTGTATTATAACTTCACTGGATAGTTCATTTTCCTCTGCTATGGATAACACAAAGATACTTTCTAAAAAGACAGTGCACCAAGTTTTCTAATCAGATTCTTATACCCTGGTGACTCTGCAGACCATTTTCTAATAGAGTTGAGGCCTGGGCTACGGAGCTAAAATAAAATAGGCTATTAAAAATGTTATCTCTACAGAAGCGTATAATAACAATACTAAAAAAATTCCATGAGAGAGAAGAATCCACTTAGAAAAAAGATGCATTAAGTCAGAGTCACTGCCACTCATGAAAAGCTTCCAGTTGGAGAGAGTGATCTATAGAAGGAAGGTCTTGTATCCAGGGAAACAGATGCTTCTATAATGGGATAATTCAGTAGATTCGACGACAACTTAAAAAAATCATGTAATAATGACTAAATCACTGATGTTTGTTTTATCTGATTTCAGATTGGCTGTATAATAGTCATACTTGGGAACTCTAAATAAGTTACTTATGAGCAAAGCCTAAAAGCATACAAGCAATAGCATAACAAGTCTAAGAAGTAATTTTCTGCATTTTGATGTCCTTCAATGCTCATTTCTTTCACTTGAGCCATGTGCTGTGTTGGCAAGTCTCCATCCAAGTGCTAGCTTGTATCAACAGACTGTACTGGATTCTCAAAAAGAGAACATGGAGAGAGCAGCTGCATATTTCATCTGGCATTGTCATGGCATTATCACATTTCGGCACCGTAAGATTGTAGTTTAGTATGCGTTGCTGTCAGTGCTAAACCGGAAAGTACTTTGTTGATCCCCTGTAAGATATGATTGTAGCACGCAGTGAGGGATTTTTACTACACAGAGATCTTCAATGTGCCCCAGTTCTTCTCTGTAGTATGATAAAAGAAACAATTCGCCAGAGAGATTTCTTTCTCTTCAAATAACACTTTTGCCTCTTTCTAGTTGAAGGTATTTGTGAAAGTAAGTTAACAATGCTTTGCCAAAGTGGCCCATCGAATACCCACATCCTCGCTATATTCACTGATCCTTCCATGGTCATCATCTAGCATTTCAGGAGAAGCTCACAATAATCTTTTATCTTCACCTATGTCTTACTTTAAAAGATGAAGTGAATGTGAGATAAAAATCCCCAGGAAAAATGTTAAGTATCTTGACCAAATTAAGTGTGTGTGCCTAACAATACATACCCGTACATCAATGTTGGGCTATCACCAGCCCTTACTATAGAACTGTTACTCATTCATAGAAGATCTGCTTAGAAATTCATAGCACATTTTGGTCCATTACTGTTAGAAAGCCTCATGGTTATTGAATGTTGACCCTTCTCAAGGTTATGTCCTCACAGTGGTGTCAGGCCCAGGGTACTTACTTTCCTAAGAAGAAATTTGGCAGAATGCCCTTTTGTAGCTGGGTAACAGTTCCTGGGTAACCATCAGGATTACTTCAATATGTTCAACTGGGGTTTAGTTACTGAAGGAGTTTTGCTAAAGAGGCTAATTAGAAAGATCCAAACCACACTTATTTAATAGCAAAATATTATTTGTTCACTAATTCAAAGAAACAAAGATTGCAGGCCCAGGTGTTAACGAGAAACATAATGGTTTTCTTTTATATGCACGTTCCCAGTCTGAACTTCCACACTTTATAATTTACATAAATCCAGATTAGTCTCCCTCTCGGGAGGAACAGCCTACATTGCTTGCAGCACATTCTTTCTGTCTGTGAGTCTTCCCAGCCTGTCAGCTCTGTAATTGACACATTCTGGGAAACTTCTCTTGGCTCACCCAAAGCTCCCTCCCTTTTCTGGTTCTTTGAGGTTTTAGGCTTCTTTGATCCGCCACTTAGCCTTGGGAAGAGTACCCATTCTAGCCTGGATGGAGCCAGCTCATTAGCTTTTCTCCAAGTGATGACCCAGCCATTATTATCTTAACTACTTTGAAGCCTTGTATCTGAAGCTATTCTTATCTGTCTCATTGTTTTACATTTCCTCTTTGGTCCTTTAACAACCCATTTATAGCCTGCTTTGATTTAACTCTCTCCATGCAGGCAGGAAGCAATACTGAATTGAATAGGGAAATATTTATAACAGGAATGAACCAGCTCAACACACAAAATGTATTCCTGATGAGAAAAACGTATTTTCTTTCTTTCCAACACCTGTTTCATCTTCCCTCTGAAATGATGAAATCAGATAGGTAAGTGGGAGTGCTTAATGACTTCCATTAAATTGGCCTAGGTCTGAGATTACACAGATGCATGCATATGAGCTAGAAGACCAGAGTAAGACCCGTTTGTTTTCTTTTCTCTGCATACATATATGTACGGTCAAATTCTGTGGACCCTCTTAAAACACTGTAAGATTCTCATAAAGCCATAATCATATATAAATCATCAATTAGTAAATTTCCTCCAAAAATCCCAACATTTCTGTTAAATCAGGATCATGAATTCTAGTGAGTCCTTTTCTTGGATTCAGTTGTGAAGATTGTATGCAGTCCTTTCTCAGGCAACCTTCTCATACTGAAAAACCCAAGCAGGTCAGCAAAAGAGCCACAGGGAACACCTGTTTGACTAAGAACAAGGATAATGTCTGAGTTTTAAAAGATCTGAGCATCACCTGCCTTCCCTCCGCTCCACTCAAAATCAACTATATAAAACTCCCAGCAAGTCCATGGAAGAAAATTTGAGACAATGTTAAGGTATTCTGAAAACACCATCCAAAATCGCTAAGCAACTACAGTAATTTGCAGCGTGATCTTTAGGTGTGAAGAAGGCATTAGTATATCTATAACAAGATCTGATATTTTGTCACTGTTGTTCTAGATAATTTAATTACAAGACACATGAATTATTTTCAGAGATTCAGTCTAATTAAAATCAAATCGGAGCCAGACGGTTTGTAAACATTTTGAAAGTGTAGGTTATTGACTTACAAAAGCGCAAAAGTCACATGTAGGCAGTGCTCCATATCTAATGAAGTTTGAGACAGGATACTGTGAAAGTTTTGTAATAAGGTGTTCTTTGTGACAGAAGTTTAAATGAACAATGCCTTATGATGAAGACTAATTTAGACAACTGGCAGTGCAGTTTATATGCTAGGCTCCAAAATGTGTCAAGCTGGTGTTGGGTACAGTGCTTTATCAACAGACCATTCAAGAAAGACTAGCATATAGGAAGCTCATAGAGACTGAAAAGACATTTTATTGATATTTGGTGAGATAAGAAAGCTAAAGTGCAATAAAATAGGTAGGTAAGTAAAATGGGCACTGACAATAATATTATTTCTGGGCACTGGTCTTGGGCAAGTTATTTCAACTATCAGAATGACACTTTGCTTTGTTTGTAAACAATTTAGGCATGTAGGAATGGAAAAGGAAAAATATATGCATCACCTCTAAAGATCCAATCTCAATTTGCATGCAAAATCACCAGAGAAACTTTCCTGTGTTTGCTTTTAATATCACATACCAGCTTTGCTGTTAGAATATATATTAATCCACTTAAAGGTGAGGAACCAAGAGAAACAATTGAGAGGAGGTGAAGGAAAATGGCTCTAAACAAAGTGTTTCTAAGCAAACCACCAGGGCTTACAACTTGCTCTGAAGCCTAACTCAGTACACTGAGACTATTTCATTTTTTTTTACATATTGAGGAAAAATTCCTGGAGTTAACAAGAACTAAGGGATTCTAACTGAATTCAGTTCTTTCCTTCTCCCTGTATTTTTCATTGAGGAACAACTGTAAAGAAGCTATTTCAGCGGCTCAGACTAACACAGGAAAGCAATGAAATGCCTGAAGAACCTAGGTCAATGCACTATACTAAATTTCAACAAAATAATTAGGAACATAGACAGAAAATAATTTTTTCCTCTCATGGTTTATTCCTGTTAGTAAAATGAAGACTTTGATTTTTAAACAGTCACAATGGCTATGCCTCTACTTTGGAATAGCAGCCTGGACTGTGCAAACATCCCAGCAACATCCCAACTCCATGGCAGTATGAGACCAGGGCAAACACTACCTCTAGCTCCCACAGTGCAAGTTTTTGGAAAGGAAACTTGAGCATGTGGGCCAGAAATGAGCCATGGGGTCCTTCAGCAGATCTCTGTATTTGGGGAATTCGACATTGGGTGCTGCAGAGCTTCTTGCAGAGGACACTTAACTCACAGTCCAGAAAAGAACTAATGACCACTGATGACAAGCCCCAAAATGAAGAACCAGCAGTGTTAAGTCTAGCCATATATTTCATAGGCATCCTTGATAGATTGGTATTGTAGCCTAAGATCTAGAAATGTGAAAAATTTTGGTATTTTCACTCCAGAAAAGATAAAGACAGACCATGTAAAACTAGAAAGGGAACAGAGGTTTAGCTAGATCTATAAAAATAGCAAATGCGAGATAAAATTCTGAGTACCATAACCAAAAATCCACAGTAACCTGCAAAAGGCAACCCTAACAAACGTAAGACCAGAATAACAGAAATACTTAAATCTCTTTAACTAATATATATACTGAGTAGATCTCACAAGAAAATCTGAACATTGGCAATGAGTAGAGATGCCTGAATACCTTTTTCATTTATATTTTCTTGAGTAAAACATTAGTCTTAATGCAGGAGAGATTTAGCCCTTTTGTACTTTTCCCCACATCTCAAGTGAGTTTCACCTGTGGGAGAATGAATGATTAAGTCTTTGTGAATATTTGTACTCATAAAAGACAAGTGATTTCTTAGCCAAGAGAATGAATACAGAAAGACATAATAGCAAAAGAAAAATTGAGAAATTAAAATATGTATTTACACCTGTATAGATAGATATTCCCCACTGTATTATGCATTGGCTGTATGTGAAATACCTACAGGATTATTGTTCCAAAGGTGAAGCAGGATGCAGTGTATTTGACAATAATTGCAGAAGTATTTACATTAAGTTGGAAGTAAACATTTTTTAAAAATATATCAATAGTATCAAAACAGGTTTTAAAATGTTCTTATAGGAAGTGTTTTTAAAAAGTTTCCTATGTCATTATGTCAGGAGGCATCAGCTTCAAAGGAGTCAGCAATTCACTTCTAAAACTTCTGCCTTAATGTCTTTTCCTAAAGTTGTCTAAACATCGAGAGGATTTGTGAGCTGTTTACTCGGCAGTAAAAATTCAGTCAAAGTCAACCAAAGACCTGTTGTGGACTCCTGGTTCTCACTTTTCCTATTTCTCATTCCAGTGATTAGTGCAGGAGTGAAAACGCTGATTAGCTGCTGCTTGTTGTGATGGAGCTGATATACTGCTGTGACACAGTAGCTAAAAGGTATACATAATATAATGGAATACCTGTGTCATCACTAGAAGAAGGTTGTCTTCTACTGTCTCCAAATGAGAGTGTTCTGTTTCTACTTTATAGTTTTAGCTGCAGACACTCGTGGCTTCATTCCTGCAGAAAAATAAACAGAGATGGAATTATATCACTGCTTCTGACAGGGATTTCCCATCAAGAAAATAAGATAACAATTTTTAATAATCTTTGTTATGCATTTTGGGGTCATGTGCATTGATGCTAGGAATAGGCACAAATGTTTTCTCCATTACAATCAAATATTAAACATTATTTAATTAATTAATTGAATTTAACCTTTAAATCAAGGTAATTTTGCCAGGAGCTTCAATAAATTCAGGATCAGACCCCTTTCTGGGAAATTTTATATATCCTTTTATGCCTCTGTTTTTATTGCACATTGAGGCCCATTGACTTTTTATGGCTGCCACCATGGAAAATAAATTATTCACTAATTATTATATGGGTGAGTGTGAGTTGCACCACAATGTTAAAACATTACATCAAGTAAAGAGTGGAACATAGCATGAATTGATTAAACATGCTCCTTTTTTGACAAATGTGTCCTTCCCTGTACATCAGGTTCGGACAGAGGGCTGAGTGAATGGCAAATTACTGTCATCATCGTGGTGGCTAATCATGAAGAAAATGGCTTTCTGATTTCACTAATTTACTTTTCACTCTGTCCCCAAATGACAGTTTTAGTTTATCACACCATCTTAGTTCTGACATGTTTTCTTCCCTCTATGGATTAAGCACATTAGTTATGCAACAACTGTCTGAAACTTCTACAGTGGTTGAGTTCAAGATTCAGGACGCTCTCTGGGGCTAGGTAAAGAAGACAGAGTATCGACTTTCCACAGGGAATAACTCAAGCAGAATGTCTCTCTTATAGAGACAGCTTCAGAAAAAAGTAATGTATTTTACTGTCTAAGGAAAGGGAAATCACCAGGATTTTAACCAGAGAACTATCGCAATTGTATAGAACACTCTTAATTCATCTTGGGCCTCATGCCTCTCCAAAAGAAGATAACTACTTGGCAAGCTTTCTTCTTTCTTCCCCAAAACAGCTTTTTTACTCTCACTGGTGTTCTCCCTACACCTAACTGACATCTCTTCTCAGCAGGGCTTCCATCTAATGTAATATCTTTGTTCTGAGACTGTATCAGAAACCCATGAGAGATTAGCAAATCACAGGGCCAAACTTTCTTATAGTATGTAGATAAAATGTCTCAACTCATTGATTTCACTAGGCACCTAAATAACTTTTGCTGTACTCTCCCCCTGTTTTGGGGCAAGTGTGAATTTTGATTACAGGACCAATTTCCATTTCCAGGTAATATCTACAGATAACTTTACATTAATGGTATGTAAATACATTCCTGGGTCCAGTCAGCTGATATAAACCAACAGTTTTCCACAGATTTCCATGGTCCATGACTGGAAAGGAAGAGGGCTAGAATAGCTTACATGTGACATTCAGTTATTTCACTTGATACGCTATA
The DNA here is from genome assembly GCF_000699105.1 of Pygoscelis adeliae. Taxonomy (NCBI): domain Eukaryota; kingdom Metazoa; phylum Chordata; class Aves; order Sphenisciformes; family Spheniscidae; genus Pygoscelis; species Pygoscelis adeliae. Next base: position 1,143,803 of record NW_008824445.1, read on the forward strand.
AGAATATACCTAACTATTGTCACGGTGGGAGTTATATAAGGCCCCACAAAAAAGAAAATAGAACATGAGCCATACAGCCATTTCTAAAGTGCAAACACTTAAACAGTAGTTTCTATTTAGTTTGTGGTGTTTTCCAGCTTCCTTGCTTCAGTTACGGTTCTCCCACATTTAATTAGCTCCCTCAAATCGGATATCATATCATGTCATATTTAATGCATGATCTGTATCAGATGTTAGCTCTACCTCCAGCAAATATATACTTGTTTACTTATGGAAAATACTGTTGCAGTAATAGAAGAACGTA
>NW_008824445.1:1144141-1163667 GCF_000699105.1 Pygoscelis adeliae
TTTTAAACACAAGGACAGAAATACAGTGTCCAAACCTCTAGTTTTAAATGACTAAAAGGCTTCAGTGAAATGCCTATGGGCATATTTGTAAGCCCACTGAAGTAATAGTTGTAACTTACTTAAAACTATCTTCTCCAATGTTTTCTCCAATGTATTAATGGCTCAGGCAATTTAATTTACATGCAAAAGTACAAAGTGGAAAGCAGTTTCCTTTGAACACGTGTAGTACTTTTTCTGGATATATTAGGGTATATTGCAAGTGCTTCAAATGAAGATATATGAGGAACATACTAGTAAGAGTTCATTAAATCCTTTACTAAATACCAAACAATCGTGTTTAACTTGAAGGTTTTCATCTTCAAAGAGATCCTACTTTCATCTTCCTCTTACTTTCAAGTGTCTAAAGAAGGCTGTGGGAGAAAAGGCTCAAGCGAGGTACCTTTCCTTTTCTTTAACTTGAAGGACAGTAAAAATCCTTCCAGACAGAGCTTCTTTCCCTTCTTTCTTCTACAGAAAGAATATGCATATTTCATCACATTTTCTTCTTAAACTCTTTCACACCTACCAGGAGATGTCTGTACTTCACCAACATGTGGTCTACTAACTGAAAAACACTCACTATATCTAATTTCCATAACAAAGAAACAAAGAAAATAAATATTGATTTGGGAACTGTTGATGTTCAGGCATCTCACATTTAGAATTGTATTTCCATTGTTCTGCACACAAACTCATTTTGCAGAAGACACAGCTACTTACATCTATCACCTATGTAGGAAATTTGTTGACTGTTTTACAGGATTTTACAGGAGGAAAGAAACAGAATTTTTGAGAGATTACTTGATGTACCTCACAGGTTGCTATGTATCAGTGGACAACACTGATTGGCCAAGACAGTGCAACAGGAGTGATACTGATCACTTCTGATAACTGAATTCTGATCTAAGGATGAATAATTTTAGGCTGAGGATTTCAGCACCACATGAGGTACACCTATTGTTATCGAATTAATAAGAGCAGGAAGTCTCACTGCCCTGGACAGATCTGGGTATCTCAGTGTTCTTACCCAGAGGATGTAAATAAAACAGCTATGTCATGAATATTTTCTTTTACGCTCTACAGTTGCTATCACAGGAATTTTTATATTGTGCTTATGATAAAACTCAGTCCCCATAGTCCATTCGCTGAGATCACTGCATTATGCCTATAACAGTAGTAGAAGATGATGCTGTTGGATTTAACTGAGAGTCCCCGCTAGCTGACAGACAGGTGAACATTTTGAAAATGGCTTATTCACCTCTTCATCAGCCTTTTTTTGATTAACATGACATTAAGTCACAGTAAATAAAAACCCCCGACACTCAGTGATTCTTTAAAGAGTAACACTAGTAGTCGGATCATTGCCATGACACCTGACATACATACCATTTGTTAGTTTAAAAAATAGTAATAGAAAAAACTGTAGGAACAGAGAGCGAGTTTTTCAACTTGACCTGTTGTTTATAATTTCATTGAAAGAAAATTTGAAACAATATGAGCCCATACTTTTTGTTTGATCTTTTAATATATTAATATTTGCAAGTAGAATACTCAAGAGAAACTGATTGAGAAAAGCTTTAAATCTCATATCAGTGTCTAAAGATTTCAGGAGCTGGCCCTAGAAAATGGTATTGGTCTATTAATAAATATCAAGGGCAGTTTTTCACAGCTCTGTTAAATGCTAAATGCTCCCATTAGCTGAAAGTGTATTATTTTGCAGTCAGAAGGGTGTTAACCTTTTAGTTGTATGGGTACAATAATAAATCCATCCTCTTCTAACATAGCTTATCAGGTAATGATGATACTTTAATAAATAACAATGAGCTCTTTATTCAACAGTACATAAAACATGACTAGAATTTTGTTTAATGACTCATAACAGCAATTCTTTATTTTGCTGCCTTTTTTTTTTTTTAATTCCCTGACCTATTGTCCCTGGTATCCATAAGATACTTATGTGTAATCCTTAAAAAGTGAGATTTATCATCATGTCTTTGAAGTACAAAGGATCACAAGCCTCTTTCCTGGTGGCTAAGATACATTTTTCAAGTCAGTGCACAATTTTTAAGTGTTTCTTTTCTTGTTCACACACCACCAATGTCATTGTACTCTGCACACAATAATTTACCAGTGCTCACCATCTGTGGACAGCTCTAGGATAGGATCAGAAGGCAAGGGAGATCTCTAAGCTTGTATTTTCTGTGATTTGCCTGAGCTGTTAGCTTGTGAGCTCTCAGTATGCTATGAACTAAGCAACACTGTGCTCAGAATAACCGATGACAGTGGTATCTCAGACATTATCCGTGGCTCTGGCAATTACTGACTTTTTAAAAAAGTAATTTCTGTATTACAAAATTAGATAACTTTTCTAGAGTGACTAGAAGCTTCAGGTAATACCAATACTGCAATATCTGCAAAGCATTTCTTAGCGCAAAACCACTTGCAGAAGGGCTTCCAGAGATAACACAAAGATAACACAGAGGTCAGCAACATTTTCTGTCTATGTGGAATTATCTGCAAGCATCAGTTTTCCAGGAAACTGATCCAAGGTCCATGCAGTACAATGAAAAAAATTTTTTTTTTACTGTGATGTACTTTGGGGAAATACTGCTGACCTATAGTGTCCACATCAGAAAAATCACATTTAGGAACTGGTAATAAAGGTACCAGACTTCAAAAGCAAGAACTGAAGGAAGAGTGTATTTGCTTGTTTCATCTGGAAGAGATCCTTCCAATTCTAGAAGAGCTGACGTTGATAAAAGCACAGAGGAATACTTCTGCCGAACACGCTGCTATACCAATATGAAGCGGGCAACTCAACCCGCCAGCTTCCCATACCCAGTACTGAAACTTGGAAAGAAAGGGAGTGGCAATGGCCGTAGGCAAGCAAAGGGGTGTTTCTGTGTATTTGTTCTCACAAATCAATGACAACTTTAGCTTTTGAAAAATGGGAAGGGATGGTCATACTGGTTTTACCAGTCCCACTTTCTCTGGAGATGGGAAGAGGAATCCAATCTGAGCCTACTGCTGCTCTTGCTAGTGGAAGATACAAGCGAAGAAAATTAGTAAAATGGGCATCTACAGTGATGTTTTGGAAATCACTGTTCTTATGTTATCTGATTGCTGAATTCTTCTGGCCTCTCTGCAGCTGTAGTTCTGTATAAAAACAGCTAAGCTGCAGTGTTATGAGCAAAGGTTTAACAAATAATAGCCTAGAATCTATTTATTTCCATCTGCAAATTTATACATCTTGCTATTCAAATTTGCATAATGAAAAGTATATTAGAATCCAGATGCACATCAACTTAGATATGCATTCACTCTATTGAAGGGACGAATTTTGATGCCTCAGTTACAGACTTGATCGACTGTTTTTGAAAGTCAATGAAAAGTCTTCCATCTATTAAGTGAACTCTGTCCTGACCTTTTAGGGTTTTTCAGTCCTTATCAAACACAATTCCACAATTCATTATTTGAAGATTTTTCTTCAGCAACCACTACTTTTCTAAAAGGTCTCAGCAAACAATCTGTTATCCAGTAGTGAAGAGAACAACGTACAAAAAGCCATGTCCAGTCCAAAACTACTAAATAATCACAATCTCACATTCCCCGAGAACAACACTGCGTATTTTCAGACCTCCATTCATCTTAGTTCCAAGGAGGCAAGCCAGGCTTTTGGCTGCATCCTTGCACTTAGAAACAAGATCAGGTTTCTCACCAGTTTCATCTGACATACTCTGTGATCTTGTAGAAGGTACTTTACTTCCCTGTTTCTCCTCTACTTTTTACTTTTTTTTAATTAGGCTGTAAACTCAACTTGCCAACTGCCAGCTAAAGTGGGACCTCAGTCTTGATCAGGACCATTAATCATAGTACAAGAAAATAAGAGATGTTAGTAAAATTTAGTAACATTTCTACCATACCTGCTCATGCAGTATAGATCCTAACCTATTAGTAATCTCATTTTCTGAGATCCCAAACCAGCATCTTTAAGAGTGGAAATGTATCAGTACAAAGATTTTAAATAATTTGTTAATGCAATGATGAAATTGTTTTTGTCCTTTTCCCCACTATCCAAAGACTGTAATGATTCACTTCATTTTTAATGAAGTCTAACACTTACCGTATCAAAAAGATACTAAATATTGCAATGGAAGCTTCATTTTTACTTTGTCCCATAGTAGCAGACTATCATCACCAGTATTTTCAGATTGTTTGACATACTCCGTGTGCAAGAGCTGTTTGGATATAACGTAATGTATTTGCTCTTGTTGACCTCAGTTATAGTTTGTTTCTTAATGCACCTTTACAAACTTTATCAGGATGCAAGATCACATCAGTATTTACTAATGTCATACATTTTTTTCTGTTGCCAGATGCATATGGAAGTTTTCTGTGTTTCTTTAGTACAAATTCATAGAGATGACAGTATGATGACACTAAAGGCATTAGAGCTAAGCCTGTGGATGCAATTACATGCAGTGAATCAGACAGTAGGGTGTTGAGTGCATCAAAATAACGCATCATAGTTAGGACATAAACTGCAAACTTAGATGCTAACACAAACAAGAAATCCGGAACATGGTAGCTATCTATAGCTGGAAAGGAAGATCTGGAAAAGAAATCCGAAAGAAAAATTTCTGGTTGTGCAACAACAGAAAAAGGAAATTGCAAGGGAAAAAAAAAAAGAGATAATCACAGATTGATAATGCTCATTCACTGAGGTGCAACTGGCTATCAGAACTCTACACACTACCTTTGAATTCACTTGCATGTACCAAGGGTTAACTGGGACAGTATGAGGTCATTTCCCAGGTGTTCAGGTTAAAAATATACCCAGAACCTTTGAAGTCCAGATAAGAGTAAGTCTAAACTGTTACCCTGGATAGGTAGGAGGAGCATTAACTCTTTTCATCTAGCTCCTTTTCCCACATCTCCTTTTTCCTTTTCCTTCTCCATAAGGACAGTACACAACAGCTCCAACTTAATTTTCTTGGCCAAATCTTGAAGAAGTATAAGTAACATCTGCATTAGAGTCTCCTCTCTGTGGGTGATGGTCTGAACAGGAACTCCACTGGCCTGGAGTACACTCTCGTACTCCAGGTTATGGTTCAGACCTTTGGCACATCTACTTATGACTCCCTTTTGCTCTTTTTTGAGTCCTTTACCTTCTAATTTGCTAAACCCACAGTCTTTCACCCCAGAGTTTACAGCAAGGGCTCACATGACCACAACAGCTCTGTGTGGCTGAGCAAAAATGGTCCTTGAACGTAAGTTGGTCGTAGCGTGAAGATCATAGCATGGAAACCTTGGTGCTCCAAACCAGTGCTCCAAAACAACTCCTGAAACCCCCAGAGATTACAGCAAGGGCTCGCATGACCACAACAGCTCTGTGTGGCCGAGCAAAAATGGTCCTTGAACATAAGTTGGTCGTAGCGTGAGGATCATAGCATGGAAACCTTGGGAACCAGTGCTCCAAAACAACTCCTGAAACCGTTTTAGTCTCTTTGCATTCTTCCAGTTAATACATGAAAGAATATTTTGTAACCTCTCTGGTAGTCATAAGCTTTGTAAAATCCCAGTCTTGGGACACAAGTCAGAAGTTGTTTCAGACACAATATTTGATAAATTAGTTCATATGTTTGCACAGCTTCTTGTAAAAATATTTTGCTAGCTGTTCCAGCCCACTTTTGATTTGTCACAGTGTTACTCCAAAACCCCTATCCTTTTTGTGTCTTTTTATACTGTGGGGTAAGGTGGAATAATATCACTATTCTGATTTTGTAACACACTACGTATACTCTGCAGGGGTGTAAAAGATTACATGAGTTATTAGAGAAGCTGTTCCTAGTCTGAATTCCCTCAGCGAGAAAATATTACTTGTTCAACAGAGTAATGAATTTTAGTATAATAAAACTGCATTTGCTCATCATTTTACTAATGGCTGGTGTTTCTGACATGACAGAAAACAACTGCATATGGACAAATACAAGGAAGCCTCCAGTTGCTGAAAACAACTATCTCGGCATCAGAAAATGAAGGGAGCTTTATAAAATAACATTCTTTATCTGCAGCTGTACTACAGGGCCCTCTGCCGTGCAATTCATGGTAATAATGGAATAAACATAGCAGGTCAGTAAAATTATCCTCCCATTAGTTCTAGCGGTGTAAGCTGCATAACTGACATGTTAGGTTTTCACCATTGTTTAAAAACCTTTTTAGGAGCAAGTGGCAAGTGGGCATTATTTACCACTCTCTCTGGGTTCCTAACAAGGTCAGACAGATCGCCTAACCTTGTCAGGTGGCAAAGCCATCTGGCTCAATCTCGGTCTGATCTGATTTCTGTTTCATAAACTAAACTGCACAGTCCCTTAAAAGAGAAACAATAGCCTTTTCAATGGCCTGAGCCCTTTCACCCTTTGTTTCTCTGTTTAAATAATACATGTCTCTTTGGTCTTTTGGCAAGAATGCTTGACCTTGTAAATGTGACCATTCACAGTGCTCTGTAGTGCTGGAATGTGCTTTCATAATACTCGAAGGCTTCTTTATATTATCTAAGGCAAATGTTTGTTTATGAAAGTTGAAGTAAAACATTCACATGATCAAAAGAGAAATGAACAGGCACCTGGAATGCACAGTAAAAAGATCCCTCCTAAGAGGAAACTTCTCTTGTTTCAGCTACTGTTCTGAATCCAATTAGGACAGATGAAAACATTTCTCTCACTTAACTCTGAAATTAGAAAAAGAACAGGAACTATGAAAAAAGTTGACAATTAATATCCTAACTAATTTGCTCTCCTTCTGTATTTGTGAACTGCTGATACACTGCTGCCAACAGTTATATTAGTCCATTATAATAGTTGCAGAAAGGATTCTTTTGACCTTTCCTTGTGCCCTGGGGTACAGTTCCACAGTACTGCTGAGGCAGCCTAACAACTTGCTGTACCTGAAAGGGACAGACCTGTTTCTTCTTCTTCTTCACTGCTTCTGCCTTCTCATCTGCCTGCTCACAGCTGGGTCTCCCTTGCACTGGCTATGCTGCTTTTTTGGAACCTTCACTGAGCTGATTTAATTTGTCGGCCAAGCAGAAAAGTATTTGCATTTTCTTTATCAGCTGGTTTTTTCTGCTGCTCATGTGAGCTTGTTGTGGTTTAACATGAATCATTTTAGTGGGGGGCCACTGAACACCAACCTGAGTGGAAGGGAACCAGGAGGGACATGCAGTGAGGAGGTAAAGAAAAGCAGTGAAGCTGGTACAGAAATATGGTGGGAAACAAAGCCATGGGGTGTAAAACTCGTTCTGCAAGATGTGAGGAGAGGAGACAGTGACTGTTGCAGCTGCAAGGAGGAGCCAACCCTTCTGCCTTCTTTCCTGGGACTAGTTCCCACCACTCATCCAACCTGAGCTTTCCTCCTGCTGTAGCCACAGCCATACGGCATAACCAAAGGAGGTGGCCGGGCTGGGGTCTTTTGCTGCACCTCCAACAACCAGCAATGTGTTGCTAAAGGCAGTTGCCTGCTTTGTGGCTCTAGGCAGTCGCTTAGAGCCATCCATGCTCAGCAGCTTCAGTGTGTGTCAGGATCTCACAGAGGAAAGGCTTAGTACAGTAAACGTTAACAACCTCTAATGCAGACAAACTAAAGACATACTTTGACTAAGCATCCTTTGCCTTAGATAATACAGTAATTCTGTAGGTCTGAAATTCAGGAGATTGTCACGATCTTCCTGCTATGAACAAACACCACTTGCTGCAGACTTAATTAGCCTTCCCTTTATTCATACAGCTTGTATACAGCTGAGAAACTTCTTTTCCTACAGATACCTCACTACCTACTACAATCTTCAGTGTAAACCTATGTTTTTTCTTTTCCACTTTAAAATATTGCTCTGTCTGGTCACTCAGTCGATGCACCAAAATTCTTCCTCTCTCTTTATACTCTTCTACCCTTTTTTTCCACAGTTAGAACCAATTAAAAGTCTGACCTAGAAGAAAGTACTTAACTACCATTGAGTCTGAATAGCTTCTCGCTTTGAATTGCCATTAAGTTTCTTAATAAGACACTGTGGGTAATATTAACCTCAATCAGAATGTCTTAAAACATATAGGTACTTTTCACTATCATAAATTAAACCAAATAAAATTTCCTTTCTCTCATATGGCTATTTTATGGGATTGGTGTTATTTATACTAAGCAGCTATCTAAATGCTCAAACTACATACTGATAGCTTAAGCAGTGGCTTTTTTTTCTCTTCTGTTAATATCAAATACATTCAATTTGTTCACTGCAATACAGTTCTGATATTCCTAGCATTTCAAATTCAATCTGCATTAAATAAAACTCCTACTTCATAACATGACTGAATTGTGGTCTTGGAACAACACGTGCAGGATTTTGAAATTACTCTCATTAGTGTTGACAATTGCTAAGGCTGAGAAATGAAACTGGAGGAAGATTAAAGGTAATTATGCTCTCTTCCCACTGTTTCTTCATCTGAAATTTATAACTAGCTATAGTACCTGCAAGCTTCACAACAGAATCTCTGCAGTACCTGACAGGATAAGGAAAAGCTATTACTTCCTCTAATGTAGAGAACTGTTTCACAGAGAAAGTAAAGTTCAGGTTCTTTTAATCTGGTACTCAAATGGAACTGAGATGCTGAAATATTTTTTGAAGCTTTCTTTTTATCAAACCTTTCAAGTTAACAGAACTTGGGTAGCTAAGAATGGTGGACAAAGCAATAACAAGATCAATGTCTGGTTTGGTTTGCTCATCCAAGCAGTGAGTGCAGGAAATTCAGCAGAACATGAAGTTGAAATCATTGCCACCAATCAGAAGGCAAGAACACTGTAACCTTTTGTGAATTAAATGACAAATGTCTGCTAACTGATATTCTGGAAGACGGTGAACACTTCAGACCTGCTACTGTCCTTGTAAGTCAGGGGGTGGATTTTATAGACGTCTTGGAGAACAAGATTGAGACTGCTACCTTCTAAGGAGAAAGAAAGGGCCATTAAAAATTTCTACTGCCTATTCTGCCAAGCAAAAACATCCCACAGAACAGAGAGAGAAAAGTCCTGCACAAAAGATGTTTTTGTGTTATTTATAGACAGGTTGTGAGTATGCAGTTGATTTTGCTTCCTCTGGATGAAAGTTACTGTGTTTTGGACAAGAAAATGCAGTTGATATGTGAAATCAGAACACTGATTGAGTGTTTTGAAAGTACAACACATGCCTTCTTAGCAGAAAATTACAGAGAAGTCCAATTCCTACGCTGCTGATTGCAAGCTTTTGTGTCCAAGACTTACCAAATACAGTTTTGTACCCCACCTAGGATAAACAGGGTATGTCAACCTGTAGGTGCCAATGCAATATAATGATTTAATAATTAAAAACTACCAAAATAATATATAATAATATATAATACATATTATTATAGATACTGTAAAACAGATAATAAAAATAAACTTTTCATAATAAAAAAGTTTCTATTGTATAGACAATAAAATCAAAGTATTCTAGTATGCTGTCATGTGTGGCTTTAAATGAAGCCTCATAATAAAATTAGGAAAGAGTAGCAAAAGCTCTCACATGTTCAACCCTCTTAGAAGCAGCTGCAGCAAGGGATTCAAATTAATGCAGTTGACTACTGATTGAATCAACTGTTAGATTTACAAATGAAATTAGCTATTAAAAGCCAGGAAATTATCTTTTTTGGTTATTTTCAATGAATTATTTTTTCAGTTATTATGAACCTAGGAAGTCACTGACAAAGAGGTTGTTCTGATATACTTGTGTCTGCTTCAAAGTAAGGCATGAGGAATAGTTGTATATGGTTACAAGATAATTTGCCAAAAAATAGAGTTCCTTAATTTAACTGGTTAAAAGGTGGCTAATACTCTGATGAATAAGGGCTTATAAAATTTCTGAAAATGGTACTATTGTAATGTCAGATGTTGTCAATATAAATCTCCTGTATTTTTTTAATACTACTAATCTCTTCCTCTAATGGTGTCTGTGGTAAGGAGTTCCACAGACATTGCCCCTATTCATAAGGGCAATTTTAAAATTGCTGTCTTGCAATTATATTGAATATCTCTTTGGCCTTGCATTAATTAAGAAATTAATGAAACACTTCATTTACCTTTACATTATTGTTCATTATTTATGCCATTTGATCATCTCTACTGCAAACCATAATTTAACTGTTAACTGTTCTTACCCTGTAGCTGCTTCTGATGGCAACGTAGGCAAAATGTAAGGTTGTCTCATTGAGCAGTTTTAATTTAGGTTAATACATGTTGCTTGAAAGCAGTTGTGGAAATTTGGACAATTCCTACTTTGGGGGTAGGTGGGAGGGGAGGGTGAACAACACTCCTGATATTATATAAATCATTACGTCAGCCTTAAGTCTAGATTTTTGAGCAGACAGTAAAATCAAGGAAGCTTAAAAAAGCTCATCCATGAGTCTTTATAAAGCTGCTTTTTGGGTTAGCAGATAAAAATGACTTCATGTACCATCTATTTCTGGCACTAAATGTGTGAGCCATAGTTCAATGGAAAGACAATTCTCAGCCTAAAATGCCAAATTTCCACCTTGGCACTACAGAGAAAAGTCCTCCTGTTCTGTGATTTATATCTTTGACATTCAAAGATTAAACAAGTATGTCTGCTTCGCACATGGGCCCTATTAAACTATCATTTAGAAGTCTTACAATTTGCTGAATGGATGCAGCCTAGAACAGCAAAGATTAGCCATAGAGCTAGAAGTCGAATCTACTTCTCTTTGGGCATCTTTAAGTTTCTTGTCTACTAACTCCCGTTGGCAAAGATGCTCAAAAAAGCAGTGAGCACTGACAAAGAGTTATGTGGAGAGCTTTCTGCCTTGATCTGCTCAATCTAAATAAAACACATCACTTCAGGAAATTGAGCTGCTTTTCGTAACCACAGCCTGATGTATCTGCTACTAAGGAGGGAAGTGCAGACAGACTTACACCGTCCCACATGAGCTCCTATTGATCTCAGGGTATGTTATGAAGTGTACGTCCTAACTCTGTGGATGTCAGAGGCTGCTGAACTGTGGTCTTCAGACCACAGGTATTTAATGAGAACATAATAAGTAGTCTGTGGCTCATCTGTAGAGTCATATTGCCTTTCTTTTTTAATTAAAAGTCCCATTACAGTGACGGTGATGGTGGTTTCTGCAAGAAATGTTCAGGGTTGATTGTAGTCCATTGATCCAATGACCTGCTTCTCTAAAGCTTCTTGGGGTAAGTTCTTCCCTCACTTTAACCTCCTACCCTCAATGCCAGTGATTTCTATGGGATTGCTGACACTTTCAAATCAAAATACAACCAGGTTCCTCCTGCTTCTGCCCTGACATTCATGTAAATGAGTCTGGGGACATATTTACTGAGAGCTCAGCATGGACAGTTATCACTCTTTTCTTTTTCTTCTTCTTCTTCTCATTAAAGTAACTTGGTGATTTTCAGGTTCATATAAATAATGAGATAGAATCATAGAGTAGCTCTAGATTGAAAGAGGCCTCTGGAGGCTGTCTAACACAAGCCCCTGAGACATAAGAGACGTATCTGAGGCAATTTCAGTATTTCTGCAGAGAACTGGAATGCCCTAGTAGAAGAACTTTGTAGCCTGTTTCATGTGTACTGATTAATTAATGTATAATAAAAAGGCTTAACAGTGAACACCGTATAGTGAAGTGAATTTTGAATGTTTTTCATTTTCTGGAGACAGTCACAAGGTATGGCTTAGTTCTACAAGTGTTTCATTTTGTGACATGATGTAGGCACTTGGAGGAAGTTTTTGAAAGTAAATACGTAAAGTCTGTGGTATCTTCAGAAGTGCCAAGAGGCTGCAAGAGTTTCTGCAGCATGTGCATATGTTCCTCAAAATCTGTTTAGATGGCTATCTTAATCTATTAGATGCCTAAACTGTTTTTTTAATACTTCCTTAGTTCTGTTTTTTTTTTTTTAAATCTGTCCTAACACAGGCAAGAGTCAGCATTCTTATTATTAAAAAGACAGCCATACCTAAAATGTTACAAATCTATTTGTTGTCAGTTTCCTTCATGTGATTGGGAAAAAATGAGAGGCAGAAGTAATATCTAAAGTTCCTACTCCTCGCTAGATTACTGTTAATTTTTAACTACGACTACTTAATTGCATCTTCACCAATTGACAGCAGTTATTGGCCACAGTAATCAAACAGTTCCTAAAGCAATGTGAAGTATTACACTCCTGTAAGACTGTATTTGTTTTGCAATGTTTTCTTTATAAATAATACGCATTACGTTTGAACATTATCCTCATTAGCCTAGGGGACTGTTGAAAAGCAGTAGTTATATGAAAGATTGAATTTCAGCGTTTCAGGTCCTATTATGCTAGGTAATTAAATGAGAACCTCTGCTAATTGTACTGTGTGAAAGACTGACAATGGCTAGGAAGAAATGGCATGTTCCACTCATTAAGCAAGGCTAATATGCTTGTTATGACCAAATAATCCATCATGATCAGAGAATGATCCGAATATTGTTTATCTGTATGCCACATTAATGAGACTTGGCGCTTTCATATTGCTCTTGAGCACCAGCTGCATTGGAAAAAATAGCAAGCCTGCCTCCTGCTCCTGCTGTTCCCTCCGGCGCGGTGCAGGCAGCCCCGGCTGGTGCACGAGGGGGCACTGCTCGCTCTGCAAAAGCAATCGCTCGCCTTCGGCAAAGCGAGCGCCAAACTGGAACGCTCCCCGCGATTCAAAACCTCAGAACAAAGCTCGCTCAGAAGAACTTGGAGCTTAAATCCACCTTAAAAGATACTCCTCTTAACGTCTGGCCAGATGCTGTCACCACAGTTATGACTGTCCGAGAATACGGTATTTATATGACCATTCACATGTACAGTCACGACAGATCTGGCATGTTGAATACAACTTTAGAGCCCAGTAATTGTTACCACGTGTTTAAAGTAATGGTTGAACTCAAACTAGTGTCAAGGGGCTCACCTGGATTAGCAATTTATCCTGGGCACAGCACTTTGAAGTAGCTATCCTTTTTCAGAATGCAACCTGCAACAAATCTGTCTTGAGTATTTCAAAGCCTTAACTTCAAGCAAATCAAAATATGCCGTAGTAAAGTGACAACCACCTTTGAAATGTATCATATCTGACAGAACTTTTGTTTCTTAAGTTAGCAGGTACATATTAAGACAACTAATTCACATTGCAGAAAACATACTAGAGTGATTCACGGTATACATATTTAAAACTTATCACGAGATCTTGATTTATTTTACTTCATGCATCCAAATACAAGAGAAGGAATAAGAGGGATCAGAAACGCTTGTGGATTAATTGTTCCAAAGGTTATTCATATATGTAAATGCTACAATATATATACATGAAAAATGCTATACAAGACACGGGCATTATTGGTTTATAGATTTCTATTGCAATAGAATCTAGAGATCATAATTAGCCTATCACGGTTCTTCCCAAGAGTATGTAGTCGCAGGTTATACTACTTGGATAAAACAAAAAAAACAAAGAGAAGAAGCATTACAGATGAAAAAAGTACTGCCAGGGATTTCAGTAAGTGTTTGCTATATGAAAACAAATACTTAGTCTTGGCTCTTCAAACTCTGCTCACATTTGCTTTCCACAAATGATGAAGTTATATTTGCATTTTATGTCTCTGGAAGCTAATAGTCCCAAATGTTACTGGTAATTTGAATATTTACTACAAGTATGGACATCTTGAAAATCTGACCATTATAATATAGTTATCACAGTTTTGGAATGAAAAAAATTAAGGAACGTGATATCATTATTTGTGTATAAAAACACTGGTATTTGGCCTTAGAATAGATACCAGATTTGTGGATGCTCAAAACCAGATGGGTTCAAAAACAATTGGAGAAATTCAGGGGAGAGGAATCCATCAAAGACAAAGATACAATTGTTGGTTCAGGAATTCTCTGCGGTTCAAATCTTCAGAGCCTGGGAAAGGACTATCACTGCACACTTGCCTTCCTGTACCCTTCCCAAGGCATGCGGTTTTGGCCGCTGTCAGAAATGAGCTAGGTGAACCTTTGGTCTGACTGTGCAGCTAGTGTTATTACAGAGATTCTTAGTACATTGAGGAAAAAAGATCAGATTCTTCAAAAATTTCAGTTATTGAAAATTTTGGAAAACCTTTTGCATGCACATACTGTAATTTTTTAATATAAATGCAGAAAATTAAATTTGCATCTAGCTAATGGCATGACTGTTCTAAAGCTGATGTGTCAGATGAAGCCTTTGCAACCAGAAATTAAAATGTTGAAAAGATTCACAGATCCCTATATGCTTTTTATCAAATGCCCCATTTTAAACGATATGCCCTTTACCTCATAGTTGCTTTCCTGGACCTGTTTCCGTGAAGCTTCTCATTGATAAATTTGGCAAAGGGAGGAGTCAAAGGAAGGATACTTCCCTTATTTTACTAAACTATCTGTGAATAGAACTAGACAATAAATACCTAAAACCATGTTATCCACATGGCATTTTATCTCCATTGTTACCAAAATTTATCTCATTTTGGTAGCAGTGTCGAATGGTAGGACTGAAGGCCACATAGTTAATCCCTTTGATATCAGTGATTTGAATATCTACTGGGTTTTTATATACTCAGATGTATTTTGAGGAGTGGTCTTCTGGTCAAAAAAGCCATATCTTCAGATCTAAAATGGAAGGGTACGCACCCATGGCACCCCAAATTTTTGATCCATGCAATAGATACATAATGTGTACATTGCTTACAGTCATGAGTATAATAATTAGGAAAGATCACAGTGGCTAGGTGAGCTGGTTCCTTTTGCAAATAATGGTATCTTGTGATCCTAAGTCCTTGTTAAAAACATTGGTCAACCAAAAAGATGACAATGCCAGGCACTATGGTAGAAAAAGGCATTTCAGATGTACTGAATATAAACCCGTGCCATGCTGTCTGCATGCAGCACAAATGAGTAACTGTAAGAGATACAAGTTATATCTCTATTTCAAGGATAAATGCTGACACTGAAGTATAATAAAATCACTTTAAATGGCAATACTCCTAACTGCAAAACAAAGCACAGAAGACAGAAGAGAGATGATAATGCACCCAGGTACAAGGATGGGATAAAACTGAATGCTGAACATTTTTTCACTCTATTCCTTCATGTGACTTCAGATCTCTGGCAGAATTTGGGGTGCACCACTGTCCCTTTCTTTCTGTCGGAATCTTGTATACATGGAACAATACAGAATGCAATTTCAGTATGGACATTTGCAGTGACCTGGCCACAATCACATTCCAAGGATTTAAAAGTCTATATTTAAAGACGAGTTAAGAAAAGGATAATTCTGAATAATTACAAATATGTGAGCAGAGAGGCATACATTAAATGAGAAAGATATTTATTCACCTAGTCCTATTAATTTTAAAGAATGGTAGAATATGTATGTAGCTTTTTTCCTCTATGTGTCCATGCACTTGATGAAACTATTTGGTGTCATTATCCCATTATACATATAAGAACACTGAGGGATAGAGTAGGTGACTTGTTTAAGGTCATACTGAAAGACAGAGTCATTTGTATGATATAGTGCCAAGGATAACAATACATGGCAAAACCAGAACAAGTTAAATGGGCCTTTGAGTAGCAGACATAGTCAGTGCTAAATGATCACATCCAAACCCACTCACATGTATCAAGGACAATCTATGTTTTTGGCTAAATTACAGAGTAGTGGTCAAAGACTAGTTTTCATTACAGAATGATTAAAATCAAGATTACAGGCTGCAATGTCTATTATACTCACTTATGCCATGAGTGCTAAACTGCTGGCAACATCACAATCCCAACATCTGTTTTCTAAAGTTCTATCAGATTATTCCTTCTGACACACTTTTGCTTCCAGTCCAGTCTTAGGGTTGGCTGACAGGTTTTTGATTTTCTTTTGTTATTGAAAGTCTACATAGCACAAAATCTGGTTGTTTTTTGCCTTAAAAAACCACATTTTCACATTAAGGAAAAAATGTGTAGAATCTTGTACTTCAACTATTTTCAATTTTATGACGAATGTTATGTATCCCCATGCTCAGTATAAGATAACTTTATAGCTTTTTCGTTCTCTAACAAAAAATAGCAATTTGGATAGCTGTAAGTACTTATTGTACTATGTTTTCACCTGAGAAACGTTGGGGAAAGATATTCACTGTACAGAACTTCTGCATGGATGCAATAGGTGCATCGACAAAATACAAATTCTACAAAATACCTCAATGCCTGCATACAGGTTGGAGAGTTCCGCTATCGTTATCTGCACATGGCAATATGAGCTTTAATTTGATGGATTTTTTTTCTGCTTTCAGTTTTTAGCATTGGGTCAGTGAATTGGCATGTGACTTCAACATTGTGGCTGCCAAAATATAAAGAGGGGGCTGTGAGAGACCTCAATGTAGGTTGCATTTTCAGCCTAATGTACACTGGACGGTAATTTTGAAAATTTTAGGAGGCTGACAGACCCTAAGAAGTCAACTTTGGCCCACTGTCACTCTATTTGTTTCTGAGCATGTTCCTTATTTCCTTACACTTACTGCAGGGAATATGCTACATGTAAGACTGAAAATTTCAGTTTTGCCTATTACAAGTCACAAGAGCCTATAAAGACTTCAAAACTTAAACTCCTGAGATCCCTTTGGAGAAACAAAGTCATGTAACTACATTAAAAGTATCTGTTGATGAAATACTTACTACAAGTAGAAAACAAAAAAATTGTGACAAAATCTATGTTGTGACAAATTCAATTGAGACAAAATTAAGTTACATACTATTCAAAATGAAGTTCATACTATTCATTCCCTATATTCAGGACAAATACCTTGACACATCATTACTAGGATGTGCTGAAGTCTAGGTCTAAGCTAGCGGTAAAAATCACTGGAAACAAAAATACCTAACCAATTCTCCTTACTCACTTGAGTAACCCTTTGACAAGGTAAGACCTGGACTTGGGGATAAAATTTCCATGAACTTTAATGAGAACAAAATTGAATTCTTAGGACTAAATTCATATCCATTCATGCTATATAGTTTCTGCAAACTAACCTACTTGACTTCAACCAGATAATCTGAGGAGTAGCATAATAATCAACATGAATAAAATGTCAGAATCTAACTTTAAACATACAAAACCACCCTGGAGCAATAAAACATCAAAAAAATCCGAACAGGTTCAGGATTACATATAATTTAACATATACAGAATGCCTTTGCTTACATGCTTAGAGACATAATTTGGACTGTATCAAAGGTAGGTAATAACATTTTCCATATTTTTTAATCTTAATGTTACGGTTTCCTTTTTCAGGACTCCATATATACTCTCCCTTGCCTTCAGACATACCCCTTGTCTGTTTCTGTGCTTGGTGTTAATTGTACTGTTGTTATAAATTGTTCACAGCAACTCATATTTTCATTATAATGCATTAGGAAATAAATTAAGCCAGGTTCTTTGAATTTGAGTGTGATTTGTGTATTTAACTCCTTTGGTTTCCTTTGAAAATGCTAGCCTAAACAAATCATCTTAGGCATAGCTTCTATTGAAAATTCTGGTACTGAAATATTGCATCTACGATGACAAGTCCGTCCAGACTTCTTTACCATATTTATCACCTTGTTATCTGACTTCTACTTCTTAGCCATGAAAGTCTCTGCCAATGGGTTCTATGTGCAACATAATAACTTTCTTCAGAGCATGTTATGCAAATATCAAATACACCTGTTTGGATTTGATAAACAGGACATATTCCACTTGTCAGTATTTCCAAACTATCTCATGTTCCATCTAATTTACATCATATTGAAATTTTCTTCACAATTCAAAGATGACAAATATTGGTAGTTTATGAATGATGATAGGATTGGTTTTTGGTCCCTTAGTAAAAATTGCATTGGAAATAAGTAGCATTTGTCTTCACTGTATCTGCTCTCTCCTATAAATGAGATGGATTGTATACACACATTATCTACAAATTCAAGTGCAGGACATAAATGTTTGTTAGCTCCTGTGTTTTACTGTTGACTGCTGGATTCTTATGTTTAAACTCATCTAACAAGTATTTGTAGCGTCTAGCAGAGTTTATAATAAAGCAGAAGAGGCTAAAGCTGTTCCACATTTTTGAATGAGTTTTTCACTGAGAAATGCTTCTTTACATTCTTCTGAGAAAAATTATGTTAAAATTGCATCCATATATCCTCTTTCTGCTTTTTCCACATTTGAATTAGCTGCTACTGACAATAAAATCATGTAACCCATGACAGTACGAAGCATACTCCTGACAAAGCTCTCTGCAGTTCCTCATCAGAAATCTCTATGCTATGGGAGTCTTTCTTCACTTGACTTATCAAACTGGGAATAATGTCTTGCATGAACAACAGGCTTTCTAGAATCAGCCAAAATATGTTTTACTCATTTTATTTAGGGTAATATCTAATGATAAACTTTGACACCTGTTTCAGTAACTGACCACAGATGGAGAGAACCTCACTGATTTTGGCTGATTAGCCAACCATAGAGGACTGGCTGTGAATATTTGCCTGAAGGATCACAGCCTAATTTCTCACAATAAAAGCAGCAGGTTGAAAAAGAAGTCACTATTTAAGGCATTGCTTTGTCATAGAGCAAGGGGGTTTGTTTCCCTGCTTAGGTGGTTTCTGCACTCAATACTTCTTGCACAAAAATACTTCAAATACTCAATACTTCTTACTAAACTGTGCCTTGCTTGCTGCATGCCACAGCTGTAGCAAAGGTTATTAAAAATATGGTTACTGTTGGGCCACAAATATTTACATTTTTTGCCACAGGAAGGAGGAAGAGATGCCCAGGATACTTAAGTGAGAGTATCAAATTAAAGGAATAGGAATAAAAATATGGCCTGTGAATTACGTTTAGAAGATGGAACTGAAGAAGTGTGCAAAAGGAAATGAAAAAACAAGAAGATGAGGAGGCAATGACAGGGCTGGAGCTGGGTGAAATCCAGGTGGGTCAAGCTGTTTCTTCGTTTTAGGGTTTGCAGTGGGCTTCCCTCTCTCTCAAGGGAAGCATATGCGCGCAATAAAGTCTCCTGTTTTGGTAAGGCTCTTTTCTTTTGGTTTTCTATTTTTAATATATGTTGCTTTACAGCAGGACTTGAGAAAGCAGGAGTGCAGAAATGGGGCGGTGAGGTCAGTGATGGTCCCTCACGTCGGAGAGGAATTTCTCTACTCCCCAGGGCCAGCTGTCCCTTCATTCCCGCGCCCCTCTCCTATCTCCACCCGCGGCCCCCAACCTGGCCAACTCGCACCCCGAGACAGGTCTCCCCTCTCTCCTGCCATGTCGGCTTGGCAAAAGTCCTTCCTCCGTTCGCAGCCCGGACGTGTTTTCTAGACCGCCTTCTCCCGCGGGGGGG
>NW_008824445.1:1164516-1200473 GCF_000699105.1 Pygoscelis adeliae
GGTGCTCTCTGTTGGAGCGACCGGAGTCACCAGTTGATCGCGGGCAGACTGCGCTGGGCTGGTTCGCAGCTACTCGGGCAGAGACTTGAACTCCTTCCTGAGCGAGCGTCTTGTTTTCCACCGTAGCGGCGTGTGGACTAAATTACTCCTTCCTCCTTCTTTTCCTCTCGTCTCTTCTTTTCCTTTAAATGCTGCCTCTGTCTCTCTCTGCTGTTTTAAAATTTCGCCCCCCCCCTGGTAGGAAACCTTGCAAGCTTGCGTTTGGCTAAAATGAGAAACAGAGAAAGTTTTTTTCTGCCTCAACGATGATGATATTTACAAATGCATCTTAATTATTGCGTTGTGTTAAAGGGATCCTCTCTGTGGGGAAGGGTGTCCCAGTACCAGCTTGGAACGGAATATGGGGAGCAGTGAAAGCTGTAAGAGGCACCAGGAGTACAATGACAGTGTTCAGGAGAGGCGTCCTTTAAATTATATTGGAGTTGGGCAGTGGTAGCTCTAGAGACTGGATAGAAGCCTTGTTACCTGGGCTGGACAAGATGCTTGTTATCTTGGTTAAAGGGACAGCTGAGGAACAGGTTTGTCTTAGCAGAGAGGTCATTTGAATGATCTGCTGTTTTTTCTCATTGCTGAACTTCTGTGATCACAGAGCCCCTTTGACAAAGGCAAATCTTCTCTAAAGTGATTCAGGAATGCAAATCGTGCATGATCCAAACAGGGACTTCTGTGCAGAATAGTAGGTGACTGCCACGTCTCAACACTCCTTGTTTACTTGTTCAGACCATGGTAGTTGTGGATATTTTCTAAAAATGTATCCTTCTCCCCCATTGCGGGGGATGGAAACTTGTTAAGCTCTCTGCAATTCCTCCTGTTGTTGCCATCCCTAGGATAATAATTTTGCCTTTTATCCCGTTGGTATTAGTGGTGCTGTTTGACTGACATAAGAAGATTACTAATAAAAGACTCTTCACTGTTTAGTTTGATCCAGTCCTGCCCACCTCTCTCCCAGGGTAGTTGATTGTAGAGGCAGCCGTGAGAGATACAGAAGTATCTCAAGAGTGAAGCAAGGGCGGAATCAGTAGCAATTCATAAAGGGACTTTTCCCACCCTGATCGGTAGGGAAAACAAAGTACTTGGCAGAAAATTGCATGGCCTCTTAATGCCGGTCATTTTAATATAGTACATTAAAATTAATGGACATCCCAGTGACTCTACATGCTCTGAAAGTGCTGATGTGAAGAATCTAAAATACGGGTTTCTGTTCTGATTGCTGCAGTCTGGAGGTGAGAACTATATTAGCCTCGTGCTCACCTTCAGAGACTGCACGAGATTAAGACTTGTAAAGAGGGTCTGGCATTTTTCTGGGGCAGCATGTCTCTTCTGTCATGCAGCTTTGACAGTCACAGATGCATCTTCTCCAATAAGTGTTTGCATTAGACTTAATACATTGAGTTAGGCACTGATATATGGGCATTTTCTATCTGAAAATTTATAAGAGAAATACGTAGGTTATGCTGCTGCTTAAGGGTGGGAGAAAGTGCTACAGTGAGAGGTTATAAACAACCCGACCTCGTTAAGCCGTTTCTCTCTGCTGGAACCTGGGTCAGCGTTGACTCAGCCATGCTGTAAAAAAGTCAGTAGTGGTGCCACAGCTAGCGGCAGCTGCTGGGGGTTTCTGGGCTGTGCTCTTTGAGAATAAAAGAGAAAATATTACTTTCCTTCAGGGAAGAAAAGCAGAGCTTCAGAGCAGGGAATTTGCCTCTCAGCATTGCTGGGCACAGTATGATTTAGAAAAGAGCCGGTTAATTAAACTTATTAAAGAAGGTGTTTGTATGGTTTCCTTGTGAGGCCTTAACAAGCATTTCATTTGCGCTCCCCTTGTGTATTTGCACTCTTTTTGTTGGCGTGTTAGGATAGCGATTGTTCTTGAGAGCTAAAGTCCAACTAAATGAAAGTCACTTTATAGCTCACAAGCGAAAACGTTTGTAAATGTGTTGAGAAACTTACTATTATAGACAAGTTGTCATTTGCTATTTAAAGAGCTATATTTACTTCTCTGAACTCATTAGCATCTCCTATCAGGCCTGAATTTCTAACAAAATTCTCCTGAAATGTTGCCTTGGGCTTCAGTGTGCCATTATGCTGTGGTTATTATCTGGCTAATAATGTTAATTCATTCAATCTCAGGAAAGAAGCTTGGCATTTAATTTAAGCCATGCCTCTAGTCAGGCCAGGATGTATAAAAAGTCAGCGTGCAAAAGTGCTCTTGCATTTAGGTACAAGCACATGTTTTACATACTAATTATTGGATGCCTGTTCCCTAGGTGGAGTGTATGTGTGTGAAATCATATTTACATAAGTAAATCCCAAGTGTATATATATTCCTTTCAGGAAATGACCTCTTTTCAGCAAAGTGCTAATGCATGTGCTTAAGGCTCTTTATAGCCAATAGGAGGTATTTGTGAGCTTGAAGTAAGATTTTTTTTTTTAAACTTGTTTTTTTGAATCAGAGCATAAATGTGAACACAAATGTACAGATTTACTTTATTGTATAATGCGTAGATAACTGGGAATCCTCAGTTTCATATTAGCTGTGAGCTAAAACAAGAATCATAGAAACTGGAAATACAGAATCTAGTAAGTCCTAAAAAAAAGAGGTTAAGGATGCACAGCTAGAGGATTGATTCGCTTGCACAAGAAGTGTGTATGTGCAAGAAAGTATTGAACATGAGCAGATGTTAAAGGTGCATGGAGTTACCAGAATTTTAGGTACTTAAGTAGTGTTTGAACACAAATGCAAACACAGTTGTGGATCCATAGGTTGGTGTAGCACCTGCTTTGGTTCTGCTCTTCTTTATACCACAATCATGCGATACGTCCTTGTTTTAGTTACACTGATGTGGAAACTGATTGAGGCTCTTTGTTTTGAATATTGTTTCATTCCAATTTTAAATTGTTCAAGCAGTGAGTTTTTTAATATCTTATTTTGAAAGTTCAATAGCATGGCATATCCTAGTGTTATGGAAAACTTCCTAAATTTTCTTTTTCTTAATTTCATTGCGTTAGTGCTAGCCAAGAACACAGCAGGGACTTGCATTATGTGAAATTATAACTGCATGGAGTTTTATAAGTGGCTAATCTCTCTTTTGGATATAACACTTTCAAAATGGAGATAGTGCTATTAATATTCTAATTTACTTTGTTTTCATATTTGGTAGTAGATCTTAAAGTTTATTAGACACTGTACTTACAACTGCTCGATATTTTAGTAGGTATTATAAATATCTGTTCAAGCATGCTTCTAAATGCGTGACCATGTGATATAAAATGTCATACCTGTAATCGCTTTTCTAATGCATAAATACGTGTCTGGCTCTTGCATTGGGGAACTAAGTATTTGTATGAAAAGAAGTAATAAACAGCACACCATTATGTCATCTTAAATGGCTAAATATTAGTAAGTATTGACAACCTGTGTTCACTGAGATGAAAGGATAGGGATTTTATTGAGAATTAGGATTTAGTTCCGCGTTTTTCTTTTTAAACTCTACTGACAAAGCAGTAGTTCAGCACCAATGGAAAGGAGGCTTGTAAGGAATAGCTGGAAACTCTATGAATAATGGCAAATTTGCTAGAGGTGTTGGTATACAAACTTTCCAGGGTAGGGTTTTCGAGGTAATGCCCCTCTCTAGTAAATCTCTGAGCTGTTGTTTGTAACTGTGGTTAGGGTCAGGCCTATTTAAGGCAGTTAATCAAGAGACAAATAAGTAAATGAAAGTTTGAAATTGAACTTCAGAGTATCATCATGCCATTGAAGAGGTGTCAGAGATTTGTTGTGCTGAATCCCAATTTTCTTCAAGACTTTGGTAAACCCTTTGATTTACTCATATGCTGCATGCCAGTTTGTGCTGCCACACTGAGATTTTGGCAGTAGTTCACATCTGGACTCACTAGATGTGTCCTAGCTATTTTGGGAGAGACAAAGAGCATATTATGATAAAAGATGTAAAAGTAAAATGGCAACAAGTTGAGAGAACTTAAGTGTGTAAGGACAGTAATTGAAAATCATCTAACGTGGATGTTTAAAAGCTAAACTGAGGATGCAAGAGAAAGCAAACACATATTGTGGGTTGACTTAAAATAATACTTGTCCACCAGTTTGAAGGAGACATTTACTGTATACTGGGTAGATTTGATGCTAAAGAGGAGAGGATTTAGTGAAAGGAAAGCTGTGTAGCAGGAGTCAGACCTTGCCTCTACTGTCACGACTACCGCTGTCTTGCTGTTTTCATCAGTCATTTCCTTCTTTCTCTCCCTGTCTCTTATCCACTGTGATTGTCATTTTGTTGGTGAAAGACTTGATCCTAGTTTGACTACTTTGTCCAGTAGGACCTTTTTATTTGCTTAGTATCTAAACACTACAGTGATACAAATACAGGTAATATTTTGTGATGCTATAAGGTGTTAACTTAAGGTGTTTGGCCAAAACTTGAGTGCTTTGTCCTCATAATGATATGCAGTAACTTTCTGGCCAGAAAACTTGCTTTTGTCTAGTTCAAGCTCTCGTCCTGACTTGCTCTTACAGGCCTGAGTCCTTTATATTTTATTCAGTCTTCCTTACAGACTCAGTACCCTAGCAAAACAGTTTCACAGTGTTCAGCTCTTCAAGCAGTTGTACTGTTTTGTGTTCTGTGGACTGGCTCAGGCTCTAGTGACAGATGTGACCCCTTTGAAACAGGGACGGACAAATGGTGCATTGAAAGTTCATAGCTTCTGTAGTCTCCTCACTTAGAGGTATCTGGTAAAAGCCTGCGGATGCATCTAGCTTTGGAAATAATTTCAGTCCAGTAGTGCCTGTGTCTGTTTTAGTTAGCAAATGGAAATATTCTCTTTATTTGTTCACATTTTTTTGGGGTCAATACACAGCCTCAGGTCACCATTTTTCTTTTCAACTGTATCTAGTGAAATGACCCAGTGAGTCTACTCTTCTATTTTCTTTGCTATTCTGAAGCATATTAATCTGTTGATCTTGAATTCCATAAACAAAGTGTCATCCCCATCACTAAAATTACAGGCATCTTTGCAGCACTGGTCAATTAGGCAAACTTTTCCCTAAAAAAAAAAAAAGTACATTTTGGCTAAGTGGTTCTTTGCCACTACACTTAAGAAATGTGCTAATGTCTTACCATTGCATCACTGACATCTGGGGTCAGTAACTTTGTGCTTGGAGACAACCTTTTCTGGCACTTCTTTTGCTTGAATAACACAGATCATACTAATCGTAGT
Organism: Pygoscelis adeliae; assembly: GCF_000699105.1. Taxonomy (NCBI): domain Eukaryota; kingdom Metazoa; phylum Chordata; class Aves; order Sphenisciformes; family Spheniscidae; genus Pygoscelis; species Pygoscelis adeliae. Next base: position 1,169,803 of record NW_008824445.1, read on the forward strand.
TCCACTGTCATTACCAAAAGTGTTCTCCTACAACTGTGCAGTTTTAGCAGCTTGACAGATGTAAACAGCTAGAAAAGTCTCCTTAAGTGGACACTTATTATTTACTGCAGTAAGAATTTCATCTGATTTTGCCATCCACTAGTGTTACAAGTGTCATGTGTATGTGTAAGGTCAAACGCCTTTTTTGTTAATTGTATCTTCTCACATAATATTTTCCATTTTCTTCTACAATTGTTATAAAACATCTACAATTTTGTAGGACAGTGTGAAATTTTAATAAATTTATCACAAATACATTCATGTCTGTTGCTACCAGAATTTGTGCGTTTGGTGTTTTAGTTGTATGTTCCTCCTTAAGATCAGGAAACGCAAACCTGCTGGAAGGGGAGAGTCTAAGTGAATTGCCCTTTTCAATATTACGAAGCAAACACTAAGCCCCAAAACAGTGGTTAGGAATTTGACATTTATATGAAAACTTTGAAGTTAAATAAGAATATAAAGGGGGGAAGCTTGCTTAATTATGAAAAAAGACTTTGAAAAAAGTTTATGCTTTTGGATGGAACAAATCCTTAATGGTCTCCTGAGCACATCTAAAAGTCAGTTTCTCTGTGCATGAAGAGGAAATCTTGAGTAAATAAAAGGTAAGCTGATATCCCATGATACTGATGCAACAGAGGGCTTGGCCCACTAGATTCTGCTCGTTAACTGCAACGTGCAATCACGGAGTATAGATGTTGAAATATATCCACCAATGCATCTAATGTTGTATTACTTTTGTAATTGCTGTATTTTTCTGCTTGATAAATTTTTTCAACTGAGCAGTTCTTCATTTGAAAATATTTTTGAAACTGATATAACTTGTAAAATTATTTACTTTTTAAATTGTGCTTGAATCTAAAATTTACTTAGATAATGTAATATTTTTTGTGAAGTTAACTATTTCACCTAGAATTATCATTTTGACTTCTAGTAAATGTATTCAAATACAAACTGATAATAGCAAAGATACTCTATAGACCACATCATTAGTATTTTTCTATAACATTGTTTTGATATTAAAAAAGTGAACCAGCTCTTTGTAACTGCTATGAAAAGATTTGTCATTCCAAATGACTTTTCAAAAGCATTTTAACTTTACATAACAATTTAATTTTTTTTCTTCTGAATGAGAATGAAAAAATGTCAAAATATTAGTTTCTGTCCTTGTGAAATTCCATTTTCCAACCAGTTGTATTGCCTGAGGGTGCAGTTCCTTACCAGCTTGAGCCAATGTAAATTGATGCTGCCAGGTTTCTGCCCTCTCCCAAACTGAGCAACCCTGTTTTTGTGCCAACTCTGGCATGCCTCTAATTCCTCTGTAAGCTGCTTCAGGCAGATAAAGCACACAAAATACCTTTTTTTTTTTTTATAAAGGGTAAGTTTGTATCACCTTGGGATCAACTTACTGCTTGTATAAGCAAAATAGAGGATCAGCCCAAGTGGGGGAGGGACAGCTTAAACAAGTATGGTACTGCAGCCTAGCACTGCGGTGGTATGGCTTTAATTTGTTCATAGGACACTATAGTAAAAAAAAAAAGATTGTTATGGGAGTTGCTTACATTATATATCCAATGCAGGATATTAAACGCTGAGAGGTTAGAGAACAAGAGGCACTTGGTAAACTACGCAGCTTTGATTTCTGTATTGGGTGTGTTTTCTCATTTTGCTGATTCTGTATCATTTCAAACAAATACAAGTGAGGCTTACATTAATGTATCACCATTTCCTCATTCAGGTAGAATGCACTTTTTGATGCGTAAGATAAAACTATTTTCCTGAACTCAAACCAAACCAAAATGCACACCATCACCTCCCCCCCACCCCCCCAAAAAAAAAGCCCCAAACCCCAACTTTCTTGTGTTATTATTACAAACAGGACTGGTAGCACTGCTTCTTATTAGAATTGCCATTGAAAGAGTTTGGTTTTAGTTTCTTATAAATTCCCCAACCATTAACTGTTTCAGCTAAAATATTCCATGCCAAGCATCTGCCTCAGATTGAACACATTTTTTTCTTTTCCAAAACTTCAGCCAAGAGTTCAGTGGTTTACAAGAACAGAGCTAGTGGGAGGGGGGAGGAACTGTGGATTTTCCTTTGTTTAAAAATAGTTGCTGACCTCTTCTTTGAGAAGCACTGATACCCTGATGAAACTTGCCGGGAGGAGACTTGTGAGATTGCTGAGAAAACAGTCCACGGTTGATTTGATGGGATGTCAGGTTAGCAACATTTGAAAGAATGAATTTGCTTATGACAAGGAAAGACTTGATGTGTCCTTGCAGCTAAATTCTATGAAAATTGCTGTGCACTGGGTATACGCCATGGCAGGGCGAGCTCTACTTTCCTTGCAATTACAGATCTTCACTGCTGAAGTCTGACCCATGTGGGTAGGGAACCGTGTCCGTCCTTGTGCTCTCTATGCTCCAACCCCTTCCTTAGCTGCAGGGGAGATTTCTGGAAGAGGAAACTGCCTAAGTGGAATAAAGAAAGGACAAAGCTGGAGCTTAAAGTGGGGAGTGAAATGGACAAAAGGAGAATGGTGCAGGAAAGTGTGGTCTGAACATTGGCCAAGGACAAGGATCAGTTTGGGGACAGGTGGGAGGGAGAATCAGGCTTTCTGGGTAAGGAGGAAGAAGAGTAATTGGGGTAAGAATGACTATGGAAGGTGGTGTAAAGGAAAAAGCGAGGATGAGGGTTTACAGAAAGACAAGAACCTTGGGAGAGAAACACTGAGGAAGGATCAAGGTGGTGTAAGGAAACATCTCGGGAAGCTGGGACTAGAACTGGAGTGACAAAATGAGCAGAAATATATTGGGGAGCATATATGGATTTCAGTCATGTGTTGATGGAAAAAAAGGATTCAAGCTTGAACAAAATGGGTATAGAAGTACACAGCTGCTAGAGTGTGGTTTTTTGTCAGCGCCTGGGATGCAGAATGCATTCTTGTAGCAGTGATGTATTCTATATTGTGGAGAAATAGTTGGACAGGTGGGGTGCAGGCCTACTGTAATGTCTCCCGCTCCAATGCCCATTGTAACCAGGTAGAACATTCCTGTTGCTATCAGTGAGTATGGAGTGAGGCCCAACTGTTTTCTGATTTAATTAATGATTTTAATTCTTGTTGTCTGCAGCTGAATTACCCTGTCAATCATTGTACAATGCCATTAGACTTGTGTTGAGACAGTGAAACCTAGTCAACCAGTGGCCTGTATTTACTGGGCTGTTATAACATGTTTGTTACACTCATCTCCAGCGTTTGCTCTGTTGGTAGTGTGTATGTGCTGGTGGAGAAAGTAACGATGCCTTGTCCACCTTTATTCTTTTAAACCTGATTCATTTTTGCATGACTTGATGTGGTGTTTTTTTCTTTTTAATGTCATATCTCTGTAGAAAGAGCCAGAATGTTTGTTTCTGCTCTGTAGAATCAAATGACTTATCACTCTGCTGGCATGAAATAAAGAGTAGCAAATACAATAAATAACTACTGTGGAGAAGGTAATACAGAATTGACTTCTTAGTACCTGTTAATTTTCGCTGATCAGAACATCAGGGGAAGAGGGAGATTTAATTTGGCTGCCCTTAGTGAGGGTGGATACCTGCTTGTGAATAGTATTAGCCTGAAAACTCATGAGGGTTTCAGTTTTGCAACAGGTTTATGTAAAAACTTGTAGGGGAACAATTTGTATTACACTTTTGTCATACTTCCTAGTAACTTTAGGTTGTCATTCCTCACATTTCTGCATTTTTAATGATGAGTTTAATTTAGGATTTCTTTATCTGCTTTGCTCTTCTGGTGGGTACTCTGAAACTTGATGATGTTTCACAGCTCCAGGTGTGCAGTATTGAACTGTTTAGATGGAAAAGATGCTTCTCCGTGTGTGTAGCTGTAATTTGGGTGTTGGACTTGAGTCATACACAGTATGGGTAGCACAACTAGAAAAGGCTCCACATTTTCTGGAGACAGCGTCTTGCAGTAGTGCTTGTTCAGTGAATTTCTACGTGACGTGCTTTGGCACTAATAGCCAAAGGGAGCAGCACATGCCTAACATAAGTGTAAAGCCTGTGCCTCTTGGAAAAGCTGATGTGACATTACATGACTTTGTGATTATTCTTGGCTGGGTCTCTTGTGTCTATTCTGGTATGTCTTTATGGTATATCTTTGAATCTTAGTCTTCTAGATGACAAAGCTTACTATTAAAAAATAAATAAATCATGTTTTATTTGGCAGAGTGACTAATAGTTATATTTTCCATCTTTTATAGGTGTTCAAAAAGACAGTCTTTTATGAAAGATGCTATTGAGCTTATACTGTTTTAAATGCCTTTGTGCTTCTGTTTTTCATAATCATCCCACTGACAATTTCAGAAGGAAATCTATTAAAAGAGTTCAGAAATAGGGAACACTGTTCCCTTATATTTATGTTTAGCATGCCCTTTTGTTATTCCATCTCAGTGAGAAAAGGGATTTTCTTTTTTAATGGGAAGAGCAAGAAATTCTAAGTAGGGTTCCCTGTTTTCTTTAATTGTCTCTCAGCTGTATGTGCAAATGTACATGCTTAGGTAACCTCTCAGATTTAATATGTTCATCTGTAAAATGGGAGTGGCTATAGCACTTGATTACCTTTTTTTATCATAATGTGGATAGAAAAATATTTTCTTCCTTGGTGTAAAATTGCAAGGTTTGGTGTTTTTTTTTTTACAATAATATCTGCAAGTGATTAGATAGTAATGTGAATTAATTACTGTTTCATTTTTACCCAGGGGAAAAAAAACATTCTGATACAACATCAGTATCACATGATGGTACTCAGGAATTCACTGGAGGTGCTCATTAGCTTATAGAATCGATATGAAAATATGACTAACATGTTGTGCTTTGGAATGTTAGAAGACTAGTAGAAGGAATTTTTCCAATTGTGTGTGACACAATGGAATTAGTATATTCTCTTTTTCCTTTGGAGTGTCAGAAGCAGTCTGGAGATGAAAGGAGGGTGCTGACTGGTCTTGAAAGACAAATGCTGGTCTGGAAACACCTATAGTGCAATGTCCATCTGGAAGGTCTTACTTTATTACATTACACAGTTATTCAAAGAACCATAGATTCATGGTGTTGCCTTGGCTATTTCACGGATTAAAGTTGGATATCACTATATTTCAGGCTCAAAGCTTCACAAGTCCTCAAAGCTTCAGGCTTCCATTGAACTTTAGTCTTGGTTTTGAAAATTCATTTAGAATTAAATTAGCTGTAGTGACGAAACTGTGGCACTTTAATAGGAATCATCAGATGACATTTAAACACGATCATGTAGTGCGGTAATGTCAGAACTGGTTTGAGGTAAAAATTATGCCTTTAGGCAATATTGTTCAGGAAAAGTCACAAAATGCAAACAGTTTATTTGGAGAGTACTTATATTGACTTGTTTTTGTTTTATTTGGGAGGAGGAAAAGGATCCACTTTTATCAGTAGCACAGATGTGTAAAGTTGGAGTTGAATCTACTGTTCTGAGTGCCTATAAGACTTTGGATCCTGACCTAGACCCTGAAAATGGATCTCTCAACTTTATATATTGAATCAAAGTAACGGTGCTCCAAACCCACTTAAACTTTAGGAATGTTCTGACCTTTTTTGTACTTTGTGGCTCTTGCACCTACTCTCTTCATTTATCATTTAATAAGAGTATGTCAGATTGAAGCCTTGGGTCACCAGTGCTTATTAGTTTCTCTTGACTTTTTGTAGTTCATTATTTTACGACTGTGGACTCTTCTGAAATTAAAAATTGGATTTTAGTGTAGAACCTGTACATGAAAAACTGCCAAGACGCTGGCAGTTGTTAGCTGATCAAATTCTAGCTCTTTTGTAATGAAGCAAATTCTGCTCCGTGGGCGCTCTGTCATGCCCTATGTATTGCAAGTGAAATCCTGGTTCTACTTATTTCAGTAGGAGTCTTGCCATTCATCAAGATATCAACCCACATATATATATAGCTCTGTATATACCTAGCAATTCATGGTTGCTTGGTAAAGTGTCTTCAGTCTACCTCGTTTTACCATGCAATTTCCTTTCCTATGAAGGGAAACAGATTTGATGAAGAGGACATTTGTAGTGCTATTCACAGGCAAAGAATAGCTTTGTATGAATTCTTCTTTTGCAGCATTTATATATTCTTTTGCTGGAAGAGGGGAGCTAGTTCAGGATGCCAGATATAAACTGGCCCTGCTAGACCCTGTCAGAGTTGAAGTTATTTTGGAAATCTCTCTTTTTCTGCTAATTAGTCTATGTTTATAAGTGATAGGTGCAGTGCAAATAATTCTAGTTCAACATCCTTCACGGCAGGATGTTTAAAACAGTTCATCTGAGTTCATGTATTCAAATAATTCAAAGTACATTTAATCCAGATTATTTGGCTGTTACAAGTAGAGGCATTTTAAATATGTTTATCCTTGGTTACTTATTTCTTTGGGGGTGAAAACTAATGTAATAATATGTAACCAGAATTTTCAGTTATTCTGCCCTGTGTCTTGCAATAGCCCTGCACAGAGATTCTGGAGGCAGAGAGAGAAGCTCAGATGTTTTGGTGGAAGTTTTGTTAGCATAGCAGTTGTTCACTTCATCTATGGCTTTATTGAATAATGGTTTGTAGTGCTTTCTGTCTTCATCTAATGCTGAGTACTCCTGAATGTTAGTATTCTTTCCACCTGATATAGCTGAATGATATGAAAGGGAGGTGGTGGAAAGAAAAGACAATATTTTCATTAGTAGACTATAGAGTTTGGATGTTTTAGTTCCTACTGGTGGTTGGGGCTTAAAACTCACTTGACTTTGGAGTGTCAATATCATTACTCCAGTTATTGTTACTGGTGGTCTAGTTAATGGTCTTTGGTGTTCAGGAGGGTGATTCATGTGACCAAATGTAGATGTCTGCTTTAGAGTGAGGTGATTTGCTGTCTGGGTTTCAACTGAAAGTGGTGTCTGTATCTTCGACCATGGTGGGAACAACAACTTATCTGTACATAGATGTTGATATTATAGCATTTTAAGTACAGGTGAGATTAATTCAACCCATATAGACTTATTTTTCAAAGAGTAGATGGGCCTGTAGCTTCTGTTAAGTGGTCAGCGCTTTTTGGAAATCCATCCCATTTGCCCAGATTCAAACTCTAACTTAGGTATATAAGTTAAGATCCTAAATTACTCTATGTTCCTATGATCACAGGAGAGTAAAAAATGCTTCCAGAGGGTGATTCAGATTGATGTGATGTTTTGACTCCAAAAGGGCCTTTATTCTTCCATCATTAAAGTCTTGGACAAGTAAGGTCCGTGTTTAGATACATCAGTTATGTAGGATGAATCTGGACATACATGACTGAAGTTGGACACACAACAGAAAATCCCCAAAACTTGAAAAATAATGAAACACCGTTAGTCTTTCTGTGCATTAAATGTTAAAGGACATAGCTGGAAAGCTCTCTCTTCTGTTACCTGTGCTCTTTTTTGTGGATTTGGTTGTCAAAAGCTGTTACTCTAATATATGTCAGTCCAACCTTCCACCCTCTTAGAAAGTGAGTTTTGGGTTGCCAGCCTGTGATTCTGTTAATTTCTAATAATCTTTGAAGAAATATACTTGGGTTTGTATTGAGATTTACATTCTATACTAACATGGCACAAAAGTAAATAGCACTCTACATAAGTACAGGATCAATATGACACCCCCCCTCCATCCCCCAGCCTTGTAATTTTGAATTTCAGATTTTAGCTCCTCTTAACTGAAAATGAAATCAAACAGTGTGAGCTTTTGGGAAACTGTTTTGAAGAAACAGAAAATGCAAACCACATGGTATACTCACAACATGAAGACTTAGTGAAGAAATCATTCTTCATTGGAAAAACGAACTCTAGTGGGTTTACTAAGCAAGCTTTCAAAGCAGTTTGAGATGAAAGGTCTGTGGTCTAATTCATTGCATATGTGATATTTCCTAATGGATCAGTGTTATATGGAAAAAGAAGTCAGGGAAGTGCAGTAAAATTGTTTTTTTTTCTTTGTTTGAATTGATAGTTTAAAAAATTAGTTTAATCACAATCTTCTATCTAAAAAGTGGCAGATATCTGTATATCAGAAAATCACATCCAGATTAAGCATTCAACAGTTTTCACTGTAATACCCTTTTAAAATGTTACTTTCTTAAGCTGTAACAGTTTTAGCTGAAGTTTTCCATGATGCATATTTTCTGACTGATTTGGGACAGTTTCTGTGAAGTGGTTCAGTTGTTTCTGAGAACAAAGGCAGCTAGAAATTCTGAGTTCTAGCCAGCTAGAATAATCTCCATGAGCAGCACTAGTTGGGTTAAATCCTGTGATTTTCACTGTTAGAGGTGAAGATAGAGGGTGTTTTCCTTAATCTCTCTTTCTGAAGTGATGGTGTTGTATGAATGCTGGTATTCATTTTTACTAAATAAGATTCATGACTGCAGATAACTCCTGCAAACATGTCCCTGCATTAAAACAAGGCACATAACAATATTTTTATCCCCTTTTTTGAAGCCATATAGCTTTTGGTCTAATTGCATGAAAAATCTATTCAAAGTTGCCAGACTTCTAAGTCTGAAAATTGGGTTTCGTCTATTCTTAATGCAGAATTGAGAGGGTGGCAGCGGTATTATTCTGAGAATCTTGTCTTTGTGGAGCACACTGCCTCTTAGATACCAGAGCTGCATACGGATTTTCTTGGGTGTGTTCCTCTTTAACTGTCATAAGCCATCATGGGCCCAGTTTCCAGGGCAAAAGCTGCGGAGCCACAGAGGCTCTTGCATGCTCTCAGAATGCCTCCTTCCTCTATTCTGTTTCATGCAGAAAAGGAGGAGGAAGCAATCTCGGGGCATGACAAGGGTTAAGGAACAGGTGGTTATCTACGGGACTGCTGTCTCATTTCGTACACAGGATGGATAGCTTCCTGGGAAAAAATCCCAGTTTTTATACTGAAGGAGGTCATTGTCTGTGGACTTTTTCATTTGTTACAGAAGCTGGAAGGTGTGTAGATGTAACAGGCTCAGCATGGGTTTAACTTCTGAATCTATACAGAGAGGAACTTTGGTGTTTTTGAGTATAAACAACCTCTGTGGCTGTTGCTGTTTTTCATACTCAGTGTTGGTGACAGCATCCTAGAACGTATTTTTAATAGCCCTTCAAAGACCACGAGATTATCCTCATGAGCCAAATGCAAACTACAGAAGGAAGATAGGCAGAGGATATCTGGTTCTAAGCATCGTATGTTACCTCTCAAAAACTTGCATTGGCATTTGGGACTCCATTTTCTGAACCCCTCCTTTATCTTTACTTGCTGTAGCCAGAGGTGCTGGATAAGTTTCAGGTTAACTTGTATCTCATGGAAGGAGCAAAGATTATAGAAAGATAAAAAGGAGTTTAGTAACACTCTGGGGAATTATATTCTGTTCTTGTTCCTGCCACAGAGTTAGCTCTATGCTTAACAAAACTCTGCTTTTCTTCATGCTTTCATATTTTTTTAATAGCTGTCCCTAATGTAAGCAAGAGATTTGCTCAGAACTTACACTAATACTGTATTCTTCAGAAAACCAGGCCACGGGTTTTCTAAATTAGGTATCTGTATTAGGAGATGCTTCTGAGAGTGTAGTTACTGATTCTGCTGTGCTGCAGTTCACCCTTTTAAAATTACAGAAAATTCTGTTCCAGAAAAGTGTTGTGTAAGTAAATGTATTAATATTTCTGAAGTGTTCTGTATAGTATCATGATAAACTATATAAAAAGTTCATCAGAATTGTAATAATTCAGTGCTACACTTAAATATTGTGTCTTGAATTAATGCATAGGGTTATACATAATGAGAAAGAAATGGTGAGCAGCTGTCCATTCTGTCAGCCTTAGGCAGAAGTTCTCTGGAAGAAATAATATGTCATTAAAGGCTGTATCTTAATGCATATGTATGTGGGGATGAATTAAGTTTAAGTCTGGATTTCCTTATTACTTTTTTAGTGCTTTCCTTGGCAAACTTAACATTCTTTTTTTGTGAAGGAACCTTCTGGCTCATTGGAAATACTGCTGCTTTTAATATCCTTTGAGATTGATTCATGAAGTGCCAACATCTTGAGCTGTGGAAAAAGAGTAAGAATCCTAAAGAAGGACCCTGGATACATGGGAATAGATTTGAACTCAGACTCTTTCTGTGCCACTTTGATCTGAAAGAGACATCTTGTGATTCAAAGAACCTTTACTGTTAATTAAGGCCATTAATTCAATCAGTTTCATTTTGATTAAAAACTGATAGCGTTAGCAATGTCTGTAAAGACAGCATCTGGATCAGGTTTATTGGAATGATATTTTAGGAAGTTAAGAGGTTTCTCAGGTAACTTTTGAAGATGTCTGTATGTGATAAGTACTTAGAGAAAAAATTCTTCGTGGGTAGATGAACTCAAGAACATTTTTATATTAGTGACATTCAAGTGATTAATGTCCTGGTGTAGGATAGGTCAATGTGTGTTTCCATTTCACTAGCTGACAGTTCATCACAGGAGAATGAAGTTGTGAGGAAACAAAAGATAATGGAAGTGAAGAGTTCAGTGAAAGGATGTTAGAGTACCTGGCACATCTGTAGGGGATGATGGTAGACCCACAATGCTACCAACTTGAAGCAGTGCATGCTTTGAAAACTTACCAACCATAGAAGTCACGGGAAGAACAACCTGTGACTTTTTGGCTTCTTTCCATTAGGTCTTTGAACAGAGTGTAGGAAAAAAAGAAGATCGAAGTGATGTTTCCCTATAAACGAGTCAAATGGTCACGTTTATAACTTGCTGTATGTGCTCTGAGTTGTTTCAGAAGTATCTCTGATTTAGGAACACTTTTATAAAATGGCTCTCAGTAGCTTTCAGGTAAGATAGAGCAGCAGAAACTGGACACAAATAAATGATAAAACTTTATTTGTCTCTTACCTGTGTAACTTCACTGACCTGCAAGAAAAATGATAATGACTTTTCATGGGCGTAGCCTGAGAAGGTAGGATTGAATGGAATTGGACCCTGTGGCAACACAGATGTCAAAGCTGCAGCTCAAGGCTTGATCTTGCCAAGGTCAGTGATCTTGATATTGGACTTGCAGCTAATACAGTGCGGTGGCTGGGACTTACTGACTTTAAGTTCAGTTAATGCTGCTGTTCTGTAATAATTCTTAGTTATCTTTGAGCAGGTCAGTTAATGGATTCTTTTCAGCTGATTTTAGTTACTAACTCAGGTATGTTATTTAGGAGCTACCTTATTTTAGAAGAGGACAAAGTTCTATGCCTGAAAGACAGCACTGGATAGTGATTGAGGCCATCTGAGATCTGACTCCTGACTTTTTCTGGAAGCATCCTTGTTTCTTCCTTGATTATAGGAAGTGCTGAAGGAGAACCTAAGTTAAATGCATAGATTGAATGGAATTAACCTGTGCAGGCATTTTCATTTCTCACTTTATTGCATTCCATTATGTCACACTGCAGAAGAAATATTTTTTTCCCCACCAGATTTCAGTTGCTATAGAATCCCCTAAAAGTTCTTTGCAGCTGTCAGGGAATGAGGATTCAGCACACTGCAGAAAAGGCTGAGCATGTTCAAGGTCAAGAACGGTACTGACCTGTGTGATTGATAAGAATACTCAAGAACCTCTTCCAGTTTTTAATCTGATGCATTTTTTAGGTCTTCATTTAAACTTTTTTCTAGGCTCCTACAAAGAAAGCAGTCAGACTTCCTTTAAGATCTTTGTAAATATTCCTGTTAATTAAGCTATTAAGAATGGAGTTGGGAAAATCTATTTACAGATTTTTGGATGTAGTGGTTAATGTTCTGCGAATGGCTTTGTTGTATGAAGTTCCTTACAGTCAACTTACAAAATAAAACTTTGTTCTTTGAGTGTCAAACTAGTAATTTCCTTCAGCAGGTAGCAGAACTAGGGTAATAAGACACTTCATTAATTACTTCAGTGTTTTTCCAAAAGACGGGGAAATATTAAGTGTTTATAGAGAAAGAAAAACAGAAGTGTCTTCTTTTAAAGACTTGGAGAAGTCTGTTCAATGGCTACAGAGTTCCTGGATACTTCCTAGAGTACCTGTCAGTGCCTTACATGATTATATTTTCATCTGTTTACTTACACACCACCAGCAAACTATAGTGGAGGGGATTCCTTAGCTGATAAATTAGGCTTTTATCATCATACGCTTCTTGCAAGAGGGCTTACTTGAAAGAAAGAGAAATATTTTGTAGGCTCTCTTGTTTTCACTGTGTGAACATAGACCAGTTATTTGTAGTTTTGATGGCTTGTTTCTGGAACCCGTTTTAGTTTCCTCAGGAAACTTACCTTATTATCTCACTTCCCTCCCTTAAATGTCATCTATTTAAAAGAAAAAAAAGGTAAGAAAATGGTGGTGTTCAAATAATTGTAACTGAGAACAGAATTCTTTGATTTAGACAGCACTGCAGTACAGTCTGTGTTACAGAAGCACAAGCTTTCGTTTAATAAGCAGAAGTGACTTGGAGGGGTTTCTCATAAGTTTAGTGAGTGGTGTGGTAGTACAGAGATTGGATGCGTCATGGTATAAAACCCCGACTGAAATCCAGAATTTTAATGCAGTGAACCCAAAGCTCTGCTTCACTCAAGTCTGGAAGATGATCTGCAAAGCACGTGGGACTCTGTCTGCTGTGTACATAGAACAGTTCAATATATCACCAAAACAGTATCAGGCAGCTTAATTTGCTGCTATTCCTATTCAGACAGGCTGCCCACATACAGATTATAAGTAGATACATCTGCAAACATGCTGTGCTTCTTACCAGCCCCTAGACCTGTTCTCAAGAGCTGTGTAGATACAGCCAGTCCACCAATTCCGTGCCATGGGTACCAGGTGCAGATTTGGGTTCTGGCCAGGTTGTCCTGTCAAGGACAAAGTTTGTTGGTTCTTGTTTTACACTTTGCTTGTTTTTTAAATGTGGCCATTATGTTGGCCAAGTTACCATAGTAAATTATTTTTATGTACCTAATTCATTCTCAGTGAAACAGACCAATCCATTAAGGATTCTGCACTAAAAACTGTAGCTCATTATGTGTTCTTGTAGTGTATGACATCAGTAGAATGCCACAAGTTAATTACATTCTTAATTACAGTTTTGTATTGAATTAGGGACCTATTATACATAGAATAATTGAAAACCTGCTGAGATCACGTCTGGTAACATCTAATTGTATCCCATAATTTTTTTTCCCCTAAACTTTAAATAAAAACTGGCATTTCATTTAGCATGGTTTTAATTAATTGACATGAGAAATGTAATTAGAGCTGGGGCAACAGACCAACTATCTTAAAACAATCACTCAGAAATTAATCATATTTTGGGGAACAATTAACAGTTTCCAGAGCAGGAGCTATTCTGCTGCATTTCTGGAAAAACCTTGAGCAGGCACAATTGAAGAAAGGACTTGCTGCTCTTAGAAGGGAAGAAAGATTTGCATGTTCGGAGGCGTTCACAGTGCTCTTTCAACCTAAGGAAACTTGATACGCTTGCAGCTTCAGGCATCAGAAACCTAAGAATAGCACAGGAAGAGAATGGAGATCTAATGATTTTCCCGAGTATTGAGAAGGACAGGACATGGCTGTATTGTACCAGGAGTAGAAGAGGTCACTGGTGGCCTGAAGGGCCAAGAAGTTCTTTCCCAGCTTTTCTTGACTCCGGTGGAATTACCTGCTACCTGCCAAGAGCAGAGGAATTTCACCTCAGCATCAGTGAGAGCGGGTTGCAAGTTGGACTTCTTGAACTTTCTGCCCTTGCTTTCTAATTCCTACCTGCCTATATGGATGTGGCAGAATGTTTTTGGAAGCCGCTTTGCACCATCCAAAGAGCACTATTGCAGGTAACATGAAAATTTTTTATTTCCTCTTTTTTCTTTCTGAACATGTTAGCCCACTCTTGCCCTTAATATCAAGACTGAGTAGTTAATTAAATTAGGCAGGACCTGGTAGTGATAGTAGTGATCAGTTAGTAGACTGATTGGGCATCTTTTCTCCTTTTGTTTGAGAAAAATCTTGTCTGTGATCTTAGCTTTTTTAAAATCCAGTGAGTTCTATCTGAGAAGGAAATGCTACTGAACAGTATTTTCAGTGACGGAATTTCTGAGGCTGACATCTAATCAGAAAACTTGAGTCTGTCCCTCTTTTTCACTTTCCTTTTGTAGAAGCCTTGAAACTTGTTTGGTTTTGTGTTTTTGGTTTGTTTGTTTGTTTTTTAAATGGAAATGATTATTATATTTTTCTATTGGCATTTTTCCACAGAGACAAAGCCTTTCATTTAAATCAACCTGCAATAAAGCTTTAATTCCAGGATGAAGAATAATGTCCATTGCTGTTTGCAGAAAGATCTATTTGTTTCAGGACAGACAGTTGTTATATTTCCTGTGTATAGCCTGAGTTAGAGGATCTGACGTTTTTCTGTTTGGTATCTCTCAAATTAATGTGCACATATTTAGACCTGCCTATACATAAATATGCATATGCTTGGTTTATAAATGGAGAGCATATGCAAGGATAAAACTGCTGTGTGAGAGCAGGTTTAAGAGATCTCGCTGCACTTGGACACAAGCAGAAAAACACTGGGTACATCAACTGAAAACTGGCTGGCAGCCATAGCACATAGAATGGAGGGAATGTTTGCCTAAAAGACTAGATTGTGTCAGGCGTGACTAAGCAGGAATTTTAGCTAAAATGCGTTAGCAAACTGAATGCTTAGAGGAAAATGAGAAGGTTCATGGACTTATCTTTGTTCACTTGAGACTGGATTTGATTTTTAATATAAAAAAATCGGGGGTGGGGGGGCGAAAGGAAGTTCTGCAGAGTGTTTCCTGATTTTTAGGAATGCTGATATAGGTGACTGCTGAATATTTTGCTATGGCTCTGTTTACATTCCTTCTGGAATATGTGTGCCTTTTAATAGCCTTGTAGCTCGTGGAGTACTGGGCTGTCAGTCAGGTAGTAAAATACTATGAGAGAAAGGGTGGGACTGGATAAAAGGAGTGCACTTCAAGCTTACTTTGACTGTCAGAAGAATGATAAACCATGAGTCCTGGCTATTATTATCCTTCCTTTCTTCATGAATGGTATTCCTGATAGAGGTGTTGGGGTGTATGTACTTTGCAGGTCCTGCTCTTTTCTGACTCTCTAAGGGTATGGGAATGGTCACTGCAAAGTGATAGCTTCATGGAATAAGTTATCCAGCAGGTCAGATAGCATAGAGCTGAGAGTGGAAGAGATTTCCTCCCTTTGGTGTAGGACCATTATGTGTTTATGACAGACTAAGATGGTATTTTCCTTAACCTCTTTTCCTCCCATCAAACTCTTTTCACTTCTTCGGAAGTGAGTGATTTTTTTTTTTAACTTTTTTTTTCTTGACATCAAAAATACTTTCTCCCAGGTAGAGGTCTTTAGCAGTTAAATTGTGCTCAAGTTGACTAAATGAGAACCCCTGTTGCTATAAGGTTTCTGAAAAGCTGTCTCTCTTAATAAACAGGTAGGAAACTTTGTTGAAATACGTGACCCTGCCTGCTCGATCTTTTATTCACTTTTTCTTTTATGGACTACTATGTTCTTTGTTCATTACTTTTCTCATATTATCCTTATTGGATATGTATGCAAATTGATGAACGAATCACCGTATTCATGTTTCTGTCATCTAGCTAGGCTTAGCATGTAAAACACTGCTGCTCTGGCAAGGTTCTGGGAACTTCTGGAATGTGGAAAACAGGGCTGCTGGAGGTTCACAAACTAGTTAAATGGTAATTCTTCTACTGCTCTTATTTCCCACGTTCCTGGGAATATAGGGAAAAGAGGATTTAACAATGAAGCAGATACGCTGTGGTTAAGGGGGGGGAAAAAAAAGCTATTGGAGCTAGAAACCGTTACCTGTCACTGAGCTAGTGCACCCAGCCTAGCCTAGAGTGAATAATTCCCATTGTATCACTGGATGGAGCCAGGATAGAGCCGAGCAACTTGTTTCTGTGCTAGGAATAGCATTGGAGTAGTATTGCAGGACTCGGTTGGTGGGAAACAATGTTAGAAACCTTATGCAAAGCCTACGTGTGGGACTTGAATTTCCAGAAAATGCTCATCTTGTTTTCTGAAGTCAGGAAATACGTTGTAGGGATGTTGGTTATGCACAAAGCATGTGTTACAGACCCAGAAAATTCAGCACTGAGATTAAATTTACATCCAGGCTGCTTGCACAGAATTGATGTTGTGATAAGCCATTGGGGACTAAAAAAGGGGACCAGTAGCTTAAACTGGTGAATTTAGCAAACTTAATTTTTCTTTACAAGTGATTTCTGGAGGATTCCTGTCTCCTGAAGGCTGTAGGAGTGGGCGCATGGAATAAACTGACAGTAATGGGCAACCGTCTTTTCTTCTCATCTCCCTCCAGTTTTGCTTAAGCCTTCCATTTTTCAATGATAATACTAAATGAAGTATGAGTTTGGACAGCAGCCAGGTGTCAGCACATGGCAGAAGGTTTTAATTCTGCTTTTAGAAACTAGATAAGTGGTGTGCTAATATAAGCTAATATAAGCACAACCTTCCTTCTCAGTTGGACAGCTTGAGAGTGAAGATGATCATGACACTGCCATGTCATAGCATTTTGTGTTAGAGCTTGTTAAAGCTCTAATTATTACAGCTGTCTTTGTAACATGCTGTCTCACTATTATAACATCTATTTGATTACATGCAATGACAGAGCAGCTAGATAGCATTAATTCCCTGTGAAGCTTTTTGTGTCTTCATTATGTATGTTTTTTCCTGGTTGTGTTCATACTCTGACACTGCTCAGGATTCATAACTGCTGTTGTCTTTTTCCATCCTCCCTCCCAATCTCAACACTGAAGGCTGTGTTTCTGAGTAATCATCAGGTTATGCGTTTAGCTGCTTCCTCTCTGAGATTCCGTAATTTCTTCAGATGCATTGTAGCCACGAAGTGTGCTGTAGCTTGTGCCCAGGACAAGCTGATTATACTGTAGTATATACATTCTGATGATCAGTGAAGACATCTGGTTTCAGTGAAGAAATTCAAACCAGAATGCCTCTGAATGCACAGATAGACTGAAATTAGTGTTTTTAACATTAACTGCAATAGTGCTTTTTAGCCGCCTTTCTCATTCTCTACAGATTTTAACCCTTTCCACTCTTCAACACATCTGTGCTTGAATTTATGTGTAATCCTCTATAGTATAGGGGAAAGGCTGCTTTATTTTATGGCTTCTAATTTTTTTTAGATGTGGGATACTGTAAGTTGTTCTAGAGAGATCAGTGAAAAGAAAGCAACCATCTTTCCCTTTGAGACTCCTTCTCTTATGGAACGTGGGGATTTCTCCACTACGATATGCCAATTATAGATGAGATTTTTGGCATTGAGAAATTTTAGAATCTGAGTCTGGATTTGCACAGGATAGTGCTCTTTTGAATGGATCCAAAAATTGGATCTCAAAGGTCTGACTATTGCAATGCTGGATGGGTGCATATAAAAACATGCTGTGCTTCTCACTGAGTTAGTTGATATAATACAGGACAAAGCTGTGACAGTACACTCGGAAGTGGTCTCGATGAGTCCTTTGCCAGGCTGCTGTTTGCCAGCTGAATTTAGTACTCTTGTTCCCCTGATCAAGGAATAGATTTTCCTCAGATCCTCTTTTATTTTTTGGTTTCCTCTCCAGCTTTTTTTTTCCATGGAAGATGAAATCTATCACAGGGGCTTAGATTTATTAACCGCTGCCTCAGTCGCTTTGCGTGATGTCAGGGCAGGAGAGGAACTGATTGTATTCTTAGAACTAGCTTAACAGAAAGGCTTTGGATAATTCTGTAGATTTTTAAGATGTTGGGTTGGCTTAAATGAATAGTGTGAAAGCTTCAAAGACTAAGTATTTAAGGCTCTATTCTGCCCTTACTTGTACCCATGCATATCTCTGGATTTTCACATTTGAAGGAAAAAGTAATTCTGCGTCTCTCTTTCACTCTCTCCCTTTTTCTCCTCTCCCCCATTCAGATTGCACAGAGTTGGTATTCTCTCTTCCAGCAGTTGGTGAGCATCTAGGGAATACTGCCAGGTACATGGGGATGGGGGAAGGCAGCGTGCAAGGGGGAGGAGTGGATCCAAGCAGCGTGCAGCACATCATTCCCTGTTCATCACCAGTGTTCTTATGGATACAGTGATGTTACTAGGAACTATTCAGTCCAGGTGAGAAGCTCACTCAGCCTGGGATTTACTTTTTACAGTCCTAGGTGTAATGCATTTGTTACTGAAGTCTGAATTCAGTGTGGGAAGGACTGACTTGGTCTACTCTGTTCCCTTGGAGTATTTCATTAGTGAGTGCTTTTCATAGTTACATGTGTAGCCAAGCTGTGGGTTTCATCTGTGATAAGTAGATTCTAGTTACTCCCCTGACCTTCAACTCCTCTTTCAGAAGTTTATGCATCAAGGAATGTGCTTTGATGCAGTTCTAAGGAAAGTCTATATTCCTTGGTTTTCAGTACCTCTACTGTATGAAGATATTTGTCAGGGTATCTAGGCAGCTTGCCAGCATGACTGGACTGAACAACACAGTTCGCAAATCCTGTACGCCTCAGACAAGGTATCAGTCATTGTCAAGTGAAGATTTAATTGATCAATAGATGTATTTTTCTTATTGGCTCTTCCACGGGGTGACTCAGGAGGGTGAGGAGGTTGGGTGAATTGCTTCAGGCTAATTGCATTTAGTAGTAGCTAAACAGTGCAGCTATTTGCCTTTTGCCTCTCAGCCAGCCCTTCCTGACAGGTGTTTTCATGCCTTGTGAGCCGGGACTTTGTATCCTGCTAAGCTTGAAAGTGTGATGCAGAGAGATGCTAAGTATCCACCTCACCAAATTGCCAAATACAGAAAGCCCTTAAAAGAGCACTCCTGGAATTGTTTAGAAGGGCTCTTTGGGCATACTTAGTAGTTAGTGTAGAGATGCTTTCATTGCTAATGGATTGTTCAGATACATGAGTTCCAATGTTGAATGTATGGTGTGACACAGCCAGATACATGATACAGGATGTTGTCTGAGAGGATTCTCTCAAATGTCACTTGCAAGAAAATTTTATCTAATAACGGTAGTTCTGAGACAGGATATAAGCTGAGCACCTAGTTTGCAATGTGTTTTGTTATGACCTCTGTCCGGCCACAGCAGGCAAACAAGGGCATTAGTGTGCAGTGGATAAAGGAATATGTTGATTGAAGATATGGAGGCAGTTCTACCTCTGAAAAGCCTAGAGGACTTCTTATAGTAGCTTTGAAGGGCACAGTGTTTGCTGTGATGATTCACTACTTCTGCCAATTTGTAGTTGAAAGGTGGGCTCTCTTCATTCAAATGGACTGATGGTTCTGAAGAAAGCAAATTTAAGGGTTTTTAATCTTTTTTTCTTAAGAGCATTGCATTTTTCCCAACTGTGCAGGAAGTGAGTCCAATTGCTTTCAGTTGTTCCTTTCTGGAATTCATTTATGTTCCCTCACAGTAACTGAGGAAGTGGCTGACTTTTTCATTATACTTCTGTTAGTACAGATTGACATATAAGGTCCCTCTTGATCTTTTATGAAATGGAATCATGTTATTCAGGAGAAGGAGTGAAGAGGGAAAATCTTTTAAGACTTCTCCTTCCCCCTGCCTGAGTTAATTTTTTTTTATCATCCTTGTGCAATGAAATATTTGCTACTGCTTAATAAAATCATTTGGAACTTATCACAAAGCTGGCAAATGGTAGAGCTTGTGAAGCTGTTAATGAGTCTGTAGAACCTTGGAGTTGATACTGAAAGGTCTTGAGTTCTGAGGGGGGTCTGACCTCAGGAATGCTGGATCCAGAGGGGGTCAGAATGGCACTTTGGCCTATGGGTGAGAGGCTAGATCCAAGTGATGCTTTGGAGTAAGATTTAGTATAATCTGGCTGTTCCCCACGTGGTACTTGAAAAGAAAGTAAAACCCAAACTGAAAATTCAGTGAGCATGCTTTGTGTTGCATTGGAGTGGGCAACTTTGCTATAAAAGTCATTATTCTCTTCCTTTTGTAAGAGGATGAGGCTTCATTTTCCTTTACTGTAATCAAGATACATTGTCAGAGAAACCAGTACATTAATTTAGCTGTTTACTTTGGTGGTTTTTTATGCTAAAAATATATACTCAAACTATGTTCCTGGCTTTTCCCTTTGCTCCTTCCCTTTCTGAAAAAAATTCTTTGTGTGTGAGTATATAGTGTGTGTGTATTCAAAATATGTATGCGTGTAAATATACATGTAAAAATACTTTGGTGAACTGCTTCTATGTCTGACATATTTAGCATGCACAAGTTTGTATGTTGAAAGGTGGCAGGGATGTTACTTCAGGTTTGTTTGTTTAATGATGCACTGGTTTATAACCAGTAGGGATGGAAGGTTGCTTTTAAACTCAATGACAGATTGCCAGGGGAACGAGGGCTATAAAGCCATTCATTTGGCTATCCTCTGGGGAGAGTCAGCCATCCATCCAGTGGAGTCAGCTATAGCAATAAGGCAGGAGAAACCTTCCAGCTAGCCAGCCATTTAGAAAATGTGCTAGCTGCTTCTGGGGATTAATTTAGTTAATCAGATTAGTTTAGCAAGTGTCAAGAAGAGAACTGACCCAAGTGGCTGCTAGATAAAGTAGCCCATGTAAAAGAGAAACAATCAGTGACAACAAGTATAATAACTAGTATTTTTCATGAATATGTCATTTTAAATTATAAACATTTAGCAGCATATTTCTTTATTCCAGTGTGGTTACACCTTCATGTTAATACCTGTACGTGGATCAATTTGGCAGGGTTAAGACTTATATATCGGTTTTGAGCCCACTTCTTCCCAGCTCCTCCTGTATTGCTTCCTTTCATATTGTTTTCTATAATGTTAACCATCCTTCATCAATTACACCTTCTCACCTTCTTTAAAGGCTCATGAGCTCGAAGAAAACTCCTGATACTTTCACATGTGAATCATGGGAACACCTGTATTTGTATCCCTTATCACTTTTTTTATCCTGCTTTTGTCACTGAGGTCCCAGGCCAGCTCACATTACAGTCAGTGGGGAGCAGGAGGTGGGTGAGAATCTGCAAGCTAAGGAGAGTGGCACTCAGAAATGGGCTTATGAGCTCACTGGAAACGGAATTGCAAAAACGGGTTCCTAGTGACATCAAAAACGTGATTTATTTCTTTTCAGAAGGAAATGGAGAACAAGAGATGTAAACTATTGAGACAGTGCCTCATTTATCTGTATCTTCTGTAAAACCTTGTGTATAATTAAAATGCCATGAAAGTTTAGCTGGAGGAAAAAATATATCTCTGTTAATATTGAAGGAGCCCTTTGCCTTATACCAGTTGGGAATCTGATGTTATATAAAAGACTTAATAAGGAAGATGCTTGAAAGCTGGGTATTTTTAATGCATTTTTTTAGTGGAAGAAGCCTTTTTTCATTGCTGGTATTTAAATATTGTAATCAGCTATAAATAATGGTTAAGAAAATGGAGACGTTCATACAGTTATGTTTTCTGCTCTTAGTGACTTGAACCTATTTTCAGTAAACTCTTCAAATGCATCCTAACTTGTTAAATGAGATTGCAGTGTTCTTCATACTGAATACCATATTTTATCATGAGAGCTTCAGTAGAAATCAATACAGAATACTGTACTTGTTAGAAATATTTTGAAAGTGTCTTATTAATACTAAGAAAGCTCCCCTTTTCCCTCAAGATCTTTGGGTTGCTTTACTTTCAAACATTTACTTATTTTGCGACATCTTCATTACTTTAGTTCTGTAGGAGACTAATTGCATGAGCTCACATACTTTGTGTTTTGAGGAATTAGCCATTAAATAGGAACGACTTAAAATCTTTGATTGATTATATGTAACTGTCTGAATTGCAATAGTAATTCAGTGTAGCAGTCATTGCTTATGAGGTGCAAATTTATCCTGCTAATAAAACACCATTGTACACTTGCTAAGAGAAAATATTAAATTCATTCTTGTTACTGTGTATTTTTATATCTTAATTCTGTTCAAATTTCTGCTGTAACATAAATATTCAGTCACGTCTTTTCATGAAGATGACTTTGAAATCCTTTGCAGTGGAAAAAATCAAGACAAAGAACTGCCAAACAGAAGTTGTATTCTGTGAATGTAAATAGGTTCTGCACCATAATTAGTGATTTTTCTGGGGCTGGACTGGAGACCCTGTATTTTCATGGGAAAATCCGTTTGATGTGTACCATCCCTAATTTCTGCAGTACTGAATAACCAGGCTCTAATTCTGTTGTAATGAACCATGTGTTAATGCTACAGCCTTCTGTCCAGCCAGAAGCCAAAACACCATGTCTGACTTTGTAATGAATCTTGCAGTCGTCTTGTTGACTCCATGGGTAGGCTTTTGTTCCAAATCTGTCCTCAAATATTGCTAGTTTTCATTGAAACGTACAATGCATCCTACATTTGTGCTTGGGTTTAGTCAATTTGCTAACTTTCTTGGAAAGCGTGAATACTTAATACCCGTTGGGGAAATTTTTTTGTTTGTTTTCCTTGTTAGTTTTGGAACAGTGGGATTTAAAACAGTGGAACTGACTCTAGAGCTCTTTATATTTTACAGTTTAGTTTTCTTTTTTGATTTTTTTTAAGCTATGAGTCACACATAGAACTAACACAGAAGTGAGGGTTTGCTGTGTATCTCTAGGTGGAAAGGTTTATTCTTACAGCCACCAGTTTCTTGGTAGGTCATTTAATAATGGACACTTGTTTGTGTTTTGATCAGTAACTTTTGCGTGTGTTTTTCCTCAAATTGATTTATTTTCTGCTACCGAGTTGGTTGATTTTTATTTTTATTTTAGCTTTAGTTTAAAACTTGCAAACAGAACACACAGTTTTGCATGGGTACAGTTAGACCCAGGAAGATATTGACTGAGTTCAGAGACTGTTTGGTATTGAGAATGACTTACCCAAATCCCAATCAAATGCACAGAGCCTAAGTGGATGGAATTCCGCCTCCCCTGCACGAAAAGCACATGTGAGACCAATTCTGTTGTGCTTATATGGTGCAATGAGTCCTACAGTGGCCAGAGCAACGTTCTTCAAGCACATTGCTTCGATCAGCAGGTCTGCATACTGTATCTTGATGGAATGGTGGCTCCGTTGTAGTCTCACTGAGATGACCATCCTTGTGGCTGAGAGAGACCTTGCATGTGCCTACATCCAAGGCTTTGGGAATGTACTGTATAGGTTACAAACTGATGCGAAGATTGTTATCGGTTGTGTGGAAGTGTTATTAGTGGCTCCCACAGGATGTAGATAAAGAATATTCGAGTGTAAACTAATGTGCATTGTAAATATTGGTCTATGAGGTAGGTTTCTTCCAAGTTTGTTGATTTTCAGGCATGTGTATAGCACTGTTGGTTTACATATAGAGAGTCTAACCCAATTCAAGTGAGCACTTGTATTCTTTGTCTGCACAGCTTCTCCCCATTAGCATAGTTGTTACTCCTGCGAGTATGTGTTCATTCATTGCATCTCAGTGTGGCAGTCAAAGAATTAATTACTCTGAGAAGGGACAGGCCTCTTCTAAAGAGTTTCACAACTTCAGCTTTTAATGGATCTCTCTCCCCTGCTGAGGCTGCACTGCAGCTTGTCAAAGCATTCGCAGCGGCTCCACGGGTCAGTGGTTCCCAATGGAGAGACAGTGTTAGAGGAACCGTGACACTGGTTCCTAAGGCTGATTTACTTGGAGTTGGGGGGGGAGTGAGGGAACAGAGAGAAGGGAAATTGTAAGCCCTTGACTCATTGTTCACAGAAAACAGATTTTGAAATTCTCATTTAAAAAAAAATAGTACTTCATTTAAGCATGTTACTTGCATGCTCAAGCACTAACCTCGCTGGTTGCTTCCGAAACTGATTGCCTAAATGGCCTGCCTGCAGTGCTGCTGGATGTTTGTTTCATTATCTAATGTTACTTATTGATTTTCATTAAAAACATGTCAGCATTGATTTTTCTAAAGCACCCTCGGAAATGCATTCTGACCCTTTTTTATGTTGAATCCATTGCAGTCTCCCACTGAATCAGTCTAAAGCAGGATTATTTTCTGACTAAGAAATGTTGATTAAATATTTTGATGTATGAGTGGTTAAGACTGCTTTAAGAACAAAGCATGCCACGGGGAAATGAACTGAGACAAGGGAAAAGCTGAAAGGGAGGATGCTATAAAACAGGCACTTTGTCTGTTCATGCATTGTTATTTAAAGTTAGTGATGTAAATCAGCTGAGGATCTGGTCCTGTGTATTAGCATCAGTTCACACAACAGATTGTATTGACATGATGCTGATATGACAAAGGCAGTATTTTTGAACATAGTTAAATCTGAGTACAGACAAGTATTGTTTCTTCTCTTACCTTACTACCATGAATTTTCAGGGAGCCTGGCATATTTGTTCCTTAAGTTTTACAATGCTGACAATCAGAGAACTTAAATTGATCAGCTGTTTTTGCAATATGCCTGTGTCATTTTCCTACTCTCCTCCTGTGGCTCATTATGCTTACTTTTCATATATGAAAAATCAGTTATTAGACATGTATGGTGATGTGCAATGACTTGTGAATGATGTTCCGTGGACAGAGTAACTCTGTCCTGTGATTGCAGGACACTGAGCTCGCTGCTCCCAGACTTGTGCTTATTTGTATTCCTGCATTAGTTAATACTGGGACTTCACAGAATTGGCACACAGCTGAAGTTCAGTGACTGGAAAGTTCTGGTACTGGTGAACTGGCTATTGAATTTGAAGCTGTGGCCTGGTTTGTGTAGCAGTGGGCCGCAGAAATCCAAATCCATGACTGAAAACAGGAAAAGGCTTTTGAAGCCAGTTTTGTGTGCATCTCTTTCTAAAGATGAACAAGCTGGTTTCCCTATAATTTTGAATTGTGCCTCCCCCCTGCCCCCCAAAATCTGGATTTTGAGTAAATCATCTCTTACTTGGTTTTCCTTTAGATTCCTGTATTTTGTGGCAGAAAATGTGGTTGTAGATTTCTGTACAGTGGATTCTAGTCTCTCAGAGAAACAACACTCTACATTCGTTAGGTAATTATTAGCCTTGTTTGCCTGCCTCGTGTCCCAAGATTTACGAAGAGAAATTAGCATACAGTGTGTTGTGGGGAAAATGAATTTGAGGTGTATGTCTGCTATTGCATCTCTTGCATTTTACACTGCAAATGATTCGCATGAGAATGTTACTTGAATACTAGTAATGTGGCCAAACCTGGTAAGGTAGTGGAGTGCATTTCCAGCTGATGAAAACAACTCTTGTGTTGCTGGAATATAACTGTGGCTTCTGCTTAGTCAGCGAAGTGCTTCAAGTTAACTGATACACCTGCGGGAGGAAAAAGTTTCATTAATTGAAAGGAACACTGAGAAACTCAGTATGGATGAACAAACATGAGAGTCTTGCCCTGTCCTAGTATTCTTTCTTTTTAGGAAGAGAGTGGGGGGGAAAAGTACAATTAGAGCCTCTTGGTGGAGGGTACTTGTGTGCTTTTTAAAAATAACGCTGACCAGGTGTGGCTTATGTCATCTGCATTACAAAGCTGTGGTGTATAAAGCTTATGACTTCTTCTGGGAGTGAGTGTGATAGGCAGGTGTACCATAGTGTCTGTTGCAGTACTCTTGACCTTTTGATCACAGATATATATATATACCCCAAGGGGAAAAATCTTTGAGTGCCTCTCCATGTGCACCTCAGTGGATGGCTCTAAAACCTCTCTGCACAGAGATCACGTGTGCCTCATCTTTTCTCCTTATTCTCTGTGTGCACTGTATTTTTTTTTTTCTCCCATTGCCTTCTCTTTCCTCGGTGCATGTTCTTAAGCTGTCTGCCTTTTCTTCGTTCCTCTTTTAGTCTGCTTTCATTATATTCATTGTACTCTCACTGCTATTAATGCTTACTGTTCTGCAGCACAGTAGATTTTTTAGGATAGACATCCTTTCAAATACTTGCTGGGTTCCCCAGGGGTTTGAGAAAGTGTCTGTTTAAGTGGGACCAGCTGATGCATACAGTGCTGCTCAAACCCCACTTAGATCCTTCACCTCTGGCAGGTACGTAGGTCTCTAAAGGTGGCTAGACTGCTGTAGCTCCCTTGCATAACATAGCTAGCTTCTACAATAGCACCAACTTCTTGCCTCTTCATAATACAGCCTTCCTGTAAACTTAGCTATTGTTACACAAAGCTGGGATAGAGGAACAGATGAGTGGTCCATCAAATACGGTGTCCAAACTCTGGAGGTGGCCTTTTTCAAATGCCTCAGAGGAATGCAGAAGAAACCCCCTAATGTGCCTAGGCAATTGTGCAACTCTATAGATCAGGCTTGAGGGAGGGGACTGGATTTCTTCCTGCCCCCCACCTGTCAGTCAGCTTAGCCCTGAAGGATAAGCTGATCTTTTGAAGTCAAGGCTTAAAATTGTTGAGACTGGAGGGCATTTCTAATAAGTTACTGGGTTAGCAAGGAAAAGCAATGGTACTGTGTACAGTATCAGCTTTGCTTTGATCAGATATTGTAGTGTTGTGCGCACGCACACATGAATTTAATAGCTAATACTTAACACTTACCTACACTGTCCATATTACTAAATCAGAACCAGAGGGTGTCTGCGATACAGTCCTCTCCTTGAGTGGACAGATCTGAGAGATTTTTCCGGAGGTGGTGACTAATGAAGCAGTTCTTTTTACTGATGAAACAATGAAGAAGCGATGCATGAACTGACTTTCCCTGAAAGTGTGTGGATGTGTATATATATATGTGTGTGTGTAAAATGCAGTGAGGCTGCCCCTATTTGGAGATTTCAGTGCAACTGAAATACAAATAATAAAAACGGAAACTGGCACAAACCTTCCCAGAGCAATGCACTGAAAATACAACTTCTGAAGGGGAAACACCACCTTCTTCACCCCTCAAACAACCATACCATAAATTTTCTCCCTCTTTTGGTTTTAGTGCTGTTGTAAAAAGCCCAAGCCTGCTTTAAAAACCTGAAACTTTCTCTTACAATGGCCAGGGCTGAGCTCTGAGACAATGCCACAACTCATTGTCTGTGGAAGAACCCTTGCTGGGAAGGCTGTGATTTATATCAGCGTGCCTGTCATAGGGTGAAAGGAATGCCCGGTTTTTCATTTTGATCAAATGTTAGGTTTGAAAACCACCCACTGCTGTAAACTCAGTTGGAGTGGAGAGATGAGATGGAGCACATTGCATGCTTTGTTGCTGAGATAGTGTTTTAAGGCTGTCTGAATCTGTTTCCCATTGCTGAATGTAGGGAGGAAAGATGTGGATTTAAAAAAGGGAAAACTCAGAGTACTTTTTTTTCTACTTTCAGTGAAATAAGAAATGGGGTGAGGACAGTTCAAGATTATATACTCTCTTCAGTAAAGACAGTAAAGAAAGCAGAATCTTTGGTGTAATTCATTTGGAGCCTGAGTAGATGAACCTGTAGAGAAGATGGGGGTGGAATTTTCCAAGGGGACTAGCAGAGGTAATCGCCTAGCTCCTACTGAAAGCTGATGGACCTGCCCTTATGCCTAAAACTGGGGGGATGACATCAAAACAATTTTGTTCTGTAATTGGATTTATTTTCTTTCATCAAGCTTCTTCAATTACCCCATCCCCTCATTTTTTTGTCTTCTGTTTAGCAGCTTTCATGTGGACTTTCCTTTCTGAAAGGATCGATGCTGATACAGTTCTAGAACCACAATATTCTTTCTATTTCAAATGCACAATAGTTTCCGTGGCTTTTTCTTCTCTTGACTGTGTTGGCAACAGGACACAGGACTTCCCCTGGTTTCGACTTTCATTACAAATTTCCAACCTGGACTACCCTTAAGGTATAAAAGCATCTGATCTGAGTTTGTAGCTTTGGATTTAAAACATTCGGTTTCTGATCTTTCTTAGGTTAGTTCTCACTTTGGCTGAGTTTCATGATGTAGAATAATATTTTTACCTCATTAATACTACTTGTGTTTACTTTGTCCTAAAATGAGTAATTAAAAATTAGAACCTGAGATTCTAATTACAGAGTTTGGAGCAGTCCTTCCTAAGATCATATTAAATAAAAACTATAATAAGTACTTATAGACTCATGTGTAAGAACATAAGAAATTCTGTGCTGTTGAGCCTGGCTGTAGACTCATGATCACGATCTTCAGATAGTCTGTATGATGCTAGTGAGCAATTTTTGAGTAAGGGTTCACTACTGTGAGTAAGAAAACTTCGTATCTTATCTACCTCTGCTGGTATTAGATTTGTAAATGTAAAATTAGAAGATATAGATAATTCCCCTGCTCTGCCACCACAAGCTGTGTAACCTTGGGCAAATCATGTCTGTGTTCACCTGATAAAAGAAGGGATAATGTAGCCTTATAGAGGTGCTTTGAAACTAAGTGCATTCAAGATTAAAATTTTATGGTGACAGTGGCAAAAAAATATCCAGTGTACTTTAACCAGTATATTTGATCAGTCCTTCAGGTCAGAGCAGATGTAAAGGCCATCTGTGGTATGACTCTATTGACTGATACAGAACAGGATCAAACGTGATTCATGTATCTGTGTGGTCTGACCCCTTTGAATTCTTTGGTCAAGTTATGTTAGGAAGGAAGAGAAGCACAGAAGTTTGCTATGATTTTTGTGTCTATCTTCAAATAAAACAAAACCTGTCCACAGCTGACCAGAAGACTTTCGTTTTGCAGTTTTTTATCACAGTTTCGGGGACATGAGTAGCAAGCTGAAATGTGCCTTTCAAATTACAATATACAACACCTCTGAATATTTTTAAGACAGTTAATATGGGTGTTATAAAGTGAATTATTTTTTTTCCCCTCATGAAATAATATACTCTCTTTTTAATGACAGAGCTGCTGAACTAGAACTCCAGTTGTTATTTTTAATACATTTTTAAAAACCTTGTTTTTTCATCTTTTTCTTTTTATCCATAGATTATACCTTTATTGTTTTTATATTTCCAGGCATAAGGGGGGAGTTATCCTGTGGCCACGTAATTCTGATCCCAGCTGGGAATGACCAAAAGGACTGACTGATTACACTACCTAACAGTGCTCTGCAAAGGTGGTTTGCAAATGTAGAAAAATATCCAAGGTCTGTTTCACTAGGGCATCAAAGGCTGAGTTTTTGAACATCATACTACTACTCATTCCCAGCTGGAGCGTGTTAACTGCAGCCATTATTGCTAGAAATGGCAAACATCGGGTAATATTGCACTGTGGAGCTGGAAATGATTCTCAGACTTCTCTTACAGCTCTCATTCTTGAAATCTACATCCTGTGTTTTTCCTCATAAGGTTCAGGTCTGGATTTCTTGCTCTCTGGTATTAACATTGTGCTTGTTATGTTTAACATATGACTTACTAGTGGGCAGAGTACTAAATGCCAATGTTTTGAGGGTTTTATTGAGTGTTTTTGTCAGAGATGTGGTTTTAGGATAACATTTGCTTCTCTTCTATTTCCATGGTGTGCCTGTACCTCTGGTATCAAAGCAGGGTTGAGCTCTAACAGGTATGCACATTTTCTATCTGAAACAGTATTGCAGATAAGGATTTTAGAGTTTGAATTTATAGCCTCTTAATTTTAAAAGCCATTCAGAAAACACTACAAGGCTTCTGTAAGTGACAATTCTCTTGCTAGTAAGAGCAAAGGCCTCATAAGTACGGGCTGAAGTGCGTTTCTGAGTAGGAACGCTTTTAGAACTGTCTCCCCCAGCTTCTGTAATAAAAGTTTGTACAGTGCACCTTGGTATACCATCAGTGAGATCATTTCTATTTGATAAAAGGAGATTATCAAATGAAAAATACAATGTAAGGTCATTTACAATACTCCATATTAAGTAAAATGAATTGGAAACAGCATTTCTGCATTTTTTTATATATTCATATTTAATTGCTGCATTTCTATCACTGAGCTCAATCATCTTCATGCATAATCTTCTTTGTTTCATTTGTGGGCTTTCCAAAAGAGACGTGAAATTATATTCACAGAAAAACTGAAAAAAGAAGAACTTTTAATTGATATGATGATAGAATATTTATTACAAGCTTAAAACTGGATTATTGCTTACTATTAATATACCTACAGTCAAACATATACATCTAATTCCTGGATACTAGGTTAAAATGTTAATGATAACTATAGCAGAATAAGTGAGTAGTTATGAGTAATAGAAAAGGAAGAACACCTTAATTTATTACTGTTATCTTTGACTAAATAGCCGGTGTAAATTAGGCAGTCCTTTTGAACCAGTCCAGTTGGGCCCTAGAAGTTTGGGGACCTCCATATTTCATAGAGATACTTACGCCACAGTCCTCTGATGGCGAGAGATCTGAAAATAGCTGGAGGGGTCAGCTCTGATCTCTCTTGTGAGACTGGAATTTGTTTAGGAGAGTTCTTATCTATGACGCTCCCTCCCCCGCCTAGGTTTTGTTGCATTTGTTACATACGTTTTACAGAGCAGAAAAAGAGTGCTTCTGAAAGCTGTCTTAAAAACGCAGACTCTG
>NW_008824445.1:1200514-1201568 GCF_000699105.1 Pygoscelis adeliae
AGTCCCCATTTGTACAAATAATTCGCAGATTAAGGATTTTGGACCAGAAAGAGGGGCTGAAGTCTGAAATGTATGGCCCCCATGTGGGACTTACACAGAGCAGCTGAACAAAATTCTTCATTTCAAAAAGCCACTGTACAGCTTCTTTCTCTGTTCTCAGGGAGATGATGATGAAGAAAAAAGATGATGACTTTGCAGCTGATTAATCACTGGGAAACAGTAATCAGTAGTGGTGTGTTTTGGATCATTATTCAAGGACTTTCAGACAGAAATAAACTGGAGAACTACAACAGTAGCTTTCTCTAATTATTTTTCTGTGCTCAGCCCTACTTCATGTATTGAGCAAACCATTTCTCTTCTTCCAATTTATAGTCAATGATCTCTGGGGCGCAGATTCAAAACATCCTGCAGAGTTTATTCTAGAACCTGACTTGATGAGAGCATATTTACGTCTTTAAAAGAAGCTATTTATTATGGAATTAATTCAGGTGCTAAAATCATAGCTAAGGTTTTATAGCACACTTAAATGTACGTATCTGCTTGAAAAATATTTTGATAGGTCTTTACCATGTGTAAATTGGCACAGCCTCTCCAGAGCTGAAAGAAACCAAGCTGATTTACACCTGCTGAAGTTTGGACCCCTTTGATTTTTCTTTTCTCTTCCATGTGTATAATGCACTGAGAAAGAAGACAACCTTCTTTAATCTGTGGAGAATTTAGACACTAATCAAGCACTAAAGAGGCACCATGCCGAGGCTGAGAACTAAAATCCTAAGGATGAAATCAAGTAATTGCTTTATCTCTTTCTTTTCAGACATCTAGAGAGATGCTTAAAGGCAAAACTAAAAGTAAATGAATGAATCTGGCCAAGTGGATTTAGCAGTGGATGGATGTATTAAACTTCCACTGAAAGTAGTGGCAAATAGGTGACATTCAATACAGCTTACAAAGGCTAACCCTAGGCAACACCAACATTCAGGCATCAGTATGGTTCTCTCTGACTTGGTATATCCTGTAAGCACCCAAATCAAGGGAAAATGTGCTTAATTTAGGG
>NW_008824445.1:1201609-1250229 GCF_000699105.1 Pygoscelis adeliae
TTTGTTAAAGGTAGCTCATAATTGAGAAATTACCATAATACTATGTTTGTTCAGCAGTTAACTATCTTCATGTCTATAATTTCTCCGAAATTCCTATATTTGCCCAGACTCTGAACAACTGCAGCAGTGATTTAGTGATTTTTCTCATGGATACAATTTGTGAGACTCATACTCTCAGAAAGGAGCAAGCCAAAAAATCTGGGGGACGGAGAACAGGGAAGAGTTGGGCACTCTTTGAAATGAGCTATTGAGTCTGCCTACCAACCTGACCATTTTACAGTTACATTTTGTTGCAGCCGGTTCTTCATACTTTGCTGCTGATTGGGATCTGATTATTGGTACTGGAGGGATTATTTTTTCCTTAGCTTTTTCTCACGTAGATGGTTTTACGCTTCTCATCTAGATTAGGAACAAAAAAATGCAAATTTTTTTACCGAAGACTTAAGTAACCAAGCTGTTCCCAAGAAAAAAGTCTCAGATTTGGATTTTAGGTCTGAGCAAAGAATTTACAGTATTTTTGAGCTTACTTTGTCTAAACCGGTAAATTAATAGTGATACTGCAAAATCAAGTAAGGTTAGAAATAGAAAGGTTAAAATCCTGTCTGTACTTCAGACTCGTTATTTATAGTGAGGAGACTCCTTGCATGTCAGTTCAGTATGTGGAAAAATCATTGACATCTACTTCCAGCTGCAAAATAGGGAGTTTACACCACAGACTGAATTTTGCTTAAACCCCAGAGGCCACATTTTCGAAAGAGCTTAGCCCTCAAGTAAATATGGAAAGAAATGGCCAAATTTCTAGAGCCCTGTAGGTTGAAGTTCAGAATTACTGCCTCTGCCTCTACACTACTAGACTCCAAGTGTAGTAATGCAAGTTAATACCTGCAAGATTGCACTCTAGATGTGTTGTAACTTTTATTTTGGTCCCTGAGAAGGGCAATTAGCTCATACAGACCTAATGACAGCTCATCTGCACTTTAATTAGCCAGGGATGCAATCATATCTAGAACAGGAGCAATATAAAATGCCACTTACATTTCACTTTAAGTGTTCTGTATCAAAGACACCATCACCCAGGAATGAACTGCTGCTATTAAATTTCATAAACAATCATTTGAAATAGAGTTGTCACAGAAGTAGACTTAAGCAGCATTTTAATGTAGTATCAAAGGCACCGTTGCGCAGTGGACAGAATCGCAAAACTCTCCTCCAGACAGAAAGAAAAGATCATCAGATCTTGGTCATACTCACCTGAGTGGCCAGGTATTACTTGTGCATGATTTATCTCTTTCTTCTGGAAGTTAGATGTCATTTGTGAGGTCGTAAGGCAGCCAAACGTCTCCTGGCATCTGCCCTGGAAACATGTGCAAAGTATGTGTATCAATTCTGGCTGGTTGTGTCAGCTATTTCTGTTACTGAATTGATTCTCAACAATGAAGAAATGTGGCAGCAGAACAGTAATAAATTTAAACAATGAATGTCATGGCCAAACTGAAAGAATATTTACATTTTCTTTTCCATACCCACTTTTTAAAGTGTATGACTTAAGGGCACCATTATGTTGTATACTTATCTGACTTGACTAGGAGATCTGCATGCTATAAACACTCACTAACTGATTTTAGATACTGAAATTGCGTTCAGCTTTTCTCCTTATGTACCCATCTTCCTACTGTAAACCTTCCCTGTTCAGTGATCAGCAGTTACAGCAGTCAGCCAGCTCATGGGGAGTCGGTAAAGATGTTGCCACTTATTTTAGAAGTGATGACAGAGAGCTTTGAGTAACGGTGGGAACTTCAACTTGCTTTGTGAGGAAATCAAATGATATCTGGTCAGTGCAGGGAAGTAGCCAGAATGCAATGCCTAGAAGCAGTCGTCATTTGATGGCAGATGCTCCAGTCCCTTAATCATCTTAGTGGCCCTTTGCTGGTCTTGTTGCAGTGTGTGTATGTCTGTCTTCTACTGGAGATCACAGAACTGGACACAGTAGTGTAGGTGTGGTCTCACTGGTGTTGAGGAGCGCCTCCCTGCTGGCAACACTTTGGTGAAATCAAGGAGAAAAATCACTTTGACCCCCATGCCCTGACCCTCATCCTTAGAGCTGCGTATTCATGCTTGATACGTTCCAGGTCTCCATTAGCAGTGGGTGCCTGTGTGAAAGAGCAGCACAGGGTGATAGCCTGAGGGCCAAAGAGGCATCAGTAGTTCTTCCTCAATGTCCCTTGCAAGCTGGAAATTTCCCTAGACAGCAGATCAGGTTGGGAAACGGGGCCCTTTGTCCACCACAGCAGATAGTCTCCCACTACACCCGGTGCTCCTGTGTGGTTCAGGCTTAGCCAGCTCTGATGCTTTGCTGGACAGACTTCTGCTGCCAGAGCACTGAACCTATTTTGTAGCTGCAGATCAGCAGGTGAAGAGACCTGCCTCCTGGTGCCAGAGGTCACAAGCTTCCAGCCTTCACCATCCTGGAAGTCTCCGTTTCACAAACTGATAGGCACATGCCCTGCCTGCTTCTCCGTCAGTACATTTCTTTCCTTCATTGTAGCAGCATCAGCAGAAATTGGAAGTTATGACCCTTGCAAAGATGAGATGCATAACTGTACCTCCTAAAAGACATCATCTTGCTAGAAGTATAGATGAAAAGTAAATCAGGCTTATTGTTCAGCAGCTGTGTTGGTTAAGTAATAAGGAATCATGGTATTTTGGGATTCCTGTTTGGGTGAATCGACTCAGTCACAATGGAAAATGTAAATGATCTGTTTGAGGAATTTGCAGTTCACTCATGGTTTTAACACATGTGAATCATGTAATCAAGGAAGTGAAATGATACTGTTTGACCTGTACCTACTCAATGTAATATGAATTACATTCATTCACTGTTCATGCCTGCTGGCATAATTATTCTCTGCAGAAATATATAAACAGCTTCTATTAGTTACTAAATAGTCAATTCTTTGGGAATATAATAGTAATTCTCAACAAAACGAGTACATACCTTTTAACTATTCAGTCACTTTTAGAATTACTAAACACAGACTTCTCTAATTCTCCAATCAATTCATTAAAAATACTTCTTTTTGACTCCAGTAAGACTATAGCAGTCTAGATTACAATGGGTTTGATACCTTCGAGCAAGCTGATGAATTCTAAGAGGAGCTGGCAACGCCATCTAGAGTTGAGGCTGCCTGGTATTTCTTACTATTGGGCCTTTTTCTGTTGTCTATGAGTACATTGTAATTGGAACTGAAATTTTCTGTACCAGTGTCTCTGGCTGAATTTTACATTTTGAAAAGTGAATGCTATTCAGTTTGAGGAAGAAATTAGAGGAGAACTGTTTTGTCGGATAACCTTTTATTAATATCTTTTCATTGAGACTCTTCAAAGCCTTTGTGCTCTGAAGAGAAAGGACTTAAAGTGGTGGGAAGGTTTATGTTCATGCCATTTTATGCAATGAACGTAGGTACCGTGAAGATGCTGGGTAGTCATATAATCCAGAATTACATATACACAACAGAGGGAAATTAAGATTGCACATCAATCAAACTCTTGCACTTCCTAATTTATGAATCTTGTAACTTTCTTCCTTATCATTCTTTTGGTATAGGTTTTATATGTAATTTTGAATATGTATTCAGTATTATGTTCTATAGCATGTGCGCAACCATATCAAAAACTATAATTTCACTTTTATGTGGGTAGTACCTGTCTTATGTTTATTCAGGTGTTATGAGGTTCTCAGTGGACTATAATATTTTCTTTTGGTTTTCTAGGGCAGATCTAAAGGTTCCTAAACCACACTGGGAATGATTTTATTAAAAAAGGAGGGGGGGGAAAAAAGGCAAAACCCCATTGTGAACACTCTGTGAATACACTGTTGTCTGTTTGGTGATTAGAAATCTGTAGAGAGACTAGTTTTTCTATTTGAATCTCGTGTAATACACATAACCAAAAATAAGCAGTAAAATGAATTATGTGTTATGCCCTTTTCCTTCTGATCATCATATCATCCTTGAGTTCAAATGTATTTCTTTCTACCCTCAGGATATTTCTTTTCCCAGATCTCCTGAGCATGTCTTACTGAAGCAAGAGGCCATTGTGTTTTCTGGGATCCCTTAAAAATTTCAAGGCAAACACTTTGCCGTTTAAAAAAACAACAACAACCAAGCATCGTTAACGATGGGAGGGAACTATCAGGACAAGCAGTGAATATACTAGGACAGTCTGCACCTCCTGCTGCACTTCAGAGACTTTGATTCATTTCCAATAGCACTGAAGTCTTAACCACTGCAATTACCACTGAACCTTCAGATTCCTAGCAACTAGCAAACGAACAGAGAAAGCAGTTATCTGGGTAACTAGGGAATTTAACACCAGAACAGCCTTCTGTTTCACTGGCACATTAATGTGCAATGATTACATACCCAGAAGACAGAATTTAGCTAAGTTTCTTGTGGGGGCAAGAGCTAGAGCAGCAATAATCTCAGATGTCTTTGAAGGAAGAAATGGGGAAATTCTGTAAATAGTTGAGATAAAATTTCGATTTTAAATCTGGCTGTTAACTTCCCTGTGGTTTAGGCCTATCTACATGTTTTCTTGTGATACATGTAAAAAAGATGAAGTTCTTTTGATGTGAACATGAATTAATATAATTGTCCTTTGCAGAACAGAAAAACTGCTCAAAAAAAAGTATTATTCTTCCTGGTGTCTGAAGTCTTGTCCAATTGCTGTGTCAATCCTCATAGATTTTGGTATTGTTGCTGCCACGGTTTGGGCAAGTTTTCATCTGTTCCTCAGTTTCACCATCTGTAAAACTACGAAAATGATACTGACTTCCACTGGGAAGGGAAGTGATGCTGAAGCATAACAGGTGATGGCATCAGGTCTGCATTTCTTGAGCATAGCTGATGTATCTAATAGTAAAATGTGAATAACTGAAATGTAAACAGCATGATTAACAGTACTTGTAAATAAAGAAAGGATATGTTTATTTCACAGTTCTTTTTGTGGAGATGAAAACATACCAATACATTTACTCCAACAGTGGCTGGATGTAGAGCTTGGACAGATGATGTAAATAATGAAAAACCCACAAAAAGGAAAAGTCTGTATCTTTCCTGTTTTAGAATGGATCTGCATTTTTGCTGTGTGTATTAAATCTGGAATTGATTCTGGAAAGCAGTTCATATAGTTCCTCTCTCCATCTAGCAGAAGTTAAAAAGCCACTGATTCAGTTTTAACGTGTTGGAGTACTATATAGGATTTTAACTTTGGCAGTCTAGCAGTTAAATCTTCAACAGTAACTACTTAGTACATAGTTGCAAGATTCTACTACCATTTACATGTCGGATGCCTAAGTAAGGAAACAAGGCATATTTCTCAGAACTTCTTTGGCAGACATACTGTAACCAAAAAGAAATAAATATACAGTAGAAGAGTGCCTTATTTAACCTCACAGGCACACTGAAAAAGAAGAGACATGCTGCAAGTTCATTCTCTTTGCTCATGGGGCTGGCTTTCATTTTTCCTGAAGCAATTTTGCTTTTTGAACTCTTTGCTATTGAGTGTCCCATCTGGTAATGTCTGACACACCCAGCAATCCCTCTCATATCTGTAGTTAGAAAAACCTAGACAGATCTAAACCTACCGTAGAAACATGCTGGTTTAATCATGATTTTGATCAACTGTTTTGCTTTGCTCCTCCAAGTGTTTCAGGATGCTTTCATAGTAGATGCAAGGGAATTCTGGGAGATGGGAATAAGGATTTGTATGTAAACTGTGGGATTTGAGGGGGTTTAGAAAGAAAGACTAACTGGGTGAAATGTTTAGATCTGATGACTTCCAGCTGGGAATGCATTTTTTTCAATTGGGAAGGCAGTTCTGAAGGACCGAAAAAGTAGCAGTGCTGTGTGTGTCTCTGGTCTCTTTCCTGCAGCATGCTGAAAGCATGAATGGAGCTATGGCTAGGATGGCTATTACCTCGTGTTAGCAGGACATGTTGTTGTTTGCTGCATGTCAATCATGGCAAGAGTTTCATCCTGCTTTGTATGAAGAATATGCTCCTGGCTGCAAGTAGTTACTACTTAGATGAGATTGAAAACCAGCATCTGGTATCTTAGTGAATAATCTAGAGATGTAGGAATAAAATCTAGGTGTGCTAATTTACAGTTTATTGCTCTGACCGTTAGGCCATGCTCATCTTCAAAGGTTTGTTTCAGGCGGCAGCATTTCTCATGAGAACTGCAGAATTTTAAAAAGCCAAAGGAACATTTAACTTCTTTAGTTCCTGAGGTTTTGTTGTGAGGTTTGTTATGGTTCAGTAGAAGCTCTTTGAGTTGGTGATAGTGTTGAGACTGAAATGAAATGAATGGAAAATGTACGGCAGAAGGAGATTTAACAGGACAGTTGTTTGTGCTGTTATTTGCCAGTTACAGGAGTTAAGTATGCCCAAGGAGTTCCCTACTTGACTATATCATGAAATGGATTTCTGCCAACATATACTACTAATATTCTATCAAGGGGGCTTATTTATGCTGTTGTATTAGTAACTTTAAAAATGCTATCAGAAAACCATTTATTTACATTAATAGTGCCACTAATATTTCACAAATCTGTTGTGGTTATGGTTTGCTGCTGCTTAAGGAGATACGGTAACTCAAGTATATAAGCTTGAAGGAAAATTGGGAGAGTTCTTTTTCTTAATGGAAATGAAGCTAAAACTTTCAGATATTAGGAAAAGTTCCTAGCCCACATCAGATTCAGATACTGGTTTATGTGATAGCTAAGAGCTGATCCCGTAACAGCTATGGAACAGAGATACTTGCCAGAAAATATTCATTAGGTCTATTCCTGTCACTCCAAGCACACACATTATCTGCTACAGCATTCACAGGAACCAGGTTTCTTTCTGTGCTCTAGATTTATGGGATGACTGAGGAAGACGAGTCATCTATGCCGTGCATGCTTGAGGTTGGTAGAAATTTTCAGAAATTATAGCTCCAGTTTGTAAGTATTGGAAGTTTGCAGGTAGCTCCAACAATTGCCATTAATCTTTTAGAAATCAGTAGCATACTTAACTAGTCAATATGGACTTGTTGAATAAGAGTCATGTATTTAAGACTTACATATAGGTTAATTCCTTAGACTTCCAACCATGAAAAAGAATATGGTATAGGAAATACATTGGTTAATGTTTATTTTCTCATATTTTCTGCTTAGCTACAGCCAAGACTTCATTTTCTTCTGGACTTGAAAGTCCCTGATCACTTCTGATTTTCTTACAAACTTCCTCTGAAGTTCGGTTGCTTTCTTGAATATGTTAGCAGTAGTTGTCTTGTATTGTAGTTAATGGAGATCAGATATTAAATGACTGTTGTGGTGGCTTTTTCTGTGACCAAGCATACCCTCTCTGCTAGGGGCTTGACCAGGTAGGTAGAAGGCTGTTGGTTACTGTAAGATTATCCTGCACTAGCAGTCATTACGCAGCAGTGCTTTGCGATATCTAACAGTGCAGAAATCCCTTGATGGCAGTTTGGAATAGTGGTGGGAGAAGGGTTAACTGTTGTACCAGTACTTGCTCTCAGATAATTTATGAAAGATGTGTCTGATTTAGAGGTATGGAGGTGGACCAACTCATTTTGCCTTGTGGCCTGCTGGAGAGGCAACCTTGGTGTTGCAGGAAAGTTGCTGATTGAGTTACTCAAAGGGGTTCTCTGCTGGCTGGTAGCTTGGGCAGGACAGATTCTTGGCTGCAAAACCAGCTGTCTGTTTGCCATTTCAGTGTCAGAATTGAAAGTACAATGGGAAGGTCTAAGATAGACTGAGGAGGTGACTCGTGGCTGTCCTGTTATCGTTAGCACCTCATTTGCAGTATTTGGCTTTGGTGTTAGGGCAGATAGTTTTAATAGTTATATTTGGTAGCTTATTCAGTAAAAAGCAGCGTTTATAGCTTTCAAACTGAAAACACCATACACACTAACGAAAAGTAATATCAGTGCCTCTAAAACCTTTAAATGTAAGATAAGGCTGGTGTGGCGATTTGAAATGCTGAGCAGTAAACACTTTGCTTAAGTTTGCTTCTACTTAAAACTGAATCTCGACAGATTTACATGCAAATTCCATCAAGTACCAATCTTTGTTCAGCCATTGCTACGTGGATTTTTTTAATTAATTTGAAAGCATTTAGGAAAGGAAAAGAGCCAGTGTTTTTCTAATTGGGTAACCTAAAGTAAAATTGCTAAATCCATATGTAGGCACCAGACTGGGATTTGTTTCTTAATGGGGCTAACTTTGCTGAGACTTGAGGGATCTTAGCATCTCTGAAATCAGGTTGCTTATGCAGGTATTTAAGACGAAAAAAATAGAGGCTGGTCCCATTCCTAGGTGTGGGTGCCCACCATGGGGCGTCTGAGTTGCGTTTGCATAGTGGTCTTGAGGAAACAGTTTAAAATGCTGCTGGAATCCAGATTATTTTTTAATAAGAAAAAGGTGTAGCTTTATATATTGGAAAAGTTTTTTAATTTATCTTGCCTAGATTTTCACAGAACAGTCCCAAGTAGCAAGAAACTCAAGAGTGAGTTCATCAGCTTAACTGGATTAGTATCATACCCTTATTCTTAACAGGAGTCAGACTTTCTTTACCTACTATAAAACATTGAGAATGAAATTTCTCAACTCTTTGTAATGAGACTGGTATCAAATATCTAGCAAATTTTAGTGCCTCCTCTTCTACCTCCTGTATTAATGTTAGCATCTCTTATCATGTGGGACAATATGAATGAATTAAAGTTTTATGAAAATATATTTAAATATACATTTTATCTTTGAGTTGACCATAATGTACTGATGCATCTTAATATCTTTTGGTTTTATAATTTTAATAATACCACTTTCCATTACATAATCACCCTTTCAAAGATCCCAAACCATTTTTGAGCACTAGCTAAGGCCCCAGGCATTTCTTTCTGCAAAAGAACTCTTACTTGTTTTACTTGGGGCCTCTCATCTATCTAGAAATGAGTGGCCTAAGGTAATTCAGCAGCTCTAGGAGAATTGCAGATGTGGTGCCTCTATTGTGGGATTACCTTACAATTATTGTGGATAACAAAACCTTCACCTGAATTCAGAGTTTACCATCTTAGCGTAATTACAGTGAAGAGTTGTTTGGTGACTAGTTGATCTGAAGCATTCTGTTTTTCTGATCACCATTGCTTCCACAAAGAGGCACTTAGGTTTTGATCACTGCAGGTTTCTGATCTATAGTTTTGGAAAAGATGGTTTATTTTAAATAGTTAAAATCTATTTCCAACTCTTTTGCATTTGAATGATCTTGGTCCTGTAAGAATATATTCTATTAGTTCTCCTCTAGTTATCAGCGTGAAAACTTTCAGAGGAACAGAGCTGACAAAACCCTCCTGGAACAGCAGGTCACTTGGCAGCTACTAAGTTCCTCGTGCCTACTGCTGTGCTATGGGAGGTTGGAGCAGCAAGACAAGAACTCTGTGGAATAGATTTACTCTTTACCTGTTCTGCTGTGGATTAAATGAGAATGGATTTTTGGCTCTGAGCATATGTGCATAAATTCAGTCTGAATAGGAGGCAAGTTATGAAATGAGATCAGCTCTGAAAAATAATACTAACCACAGCTAATTTTGAAAAAGGAGTTATAGCTTGCTACCTTTTGAGCACCCAAAGAAAATTAGTGACTTGTGTAGGCTCTTAGATTTTGCCAGATTTTATACTGATTTGCGTTAAGGCTAGTTTTCTTGAAAGTTTGTTTCAAAAGAGGTGTGAGCTCTATGCATTAAGAGGATGTGTACCTTCATCTAAGATGACTACAGGTACAGAATGCTGTGTGACAGCATTAGTTTAATCCACATTACTAATATCAGGCCCCCCTGCTTCTGACCTGAGGAGACTTTTGTGACCTTCCTTGTTCCCTGAGTGTGTCTCCATTTACATTTTCTAATGCGGGCACTGATTGTGCACTGGCATCTGTGCTCAGAGGATATGGAAACAGTTATCAGGTTGATGCAACTTTCAGTTACTGCTTGGCTGGACCAGATTTGAACCAGGCAGCTGGAGGAGAGAGATTCTCTTTTGTTTTGCCAAATCTTCTGAGCATAAGGATGTCTTATAAGGGGTGTAACTAGAAAACAAACGTAAAAAATAATTGTGTAAGGGGAAGTGGGACAACTCATAACAAATAGTAGCATGACATTAAGGGTAGCGCTTACTGTGCAAGAGAATCATCTTCCATGCTTGATGAGCGACAACTCTCATCATGAGAGACTCCCTATAATGCTTTCCCAAAGTGTCGTGTGTACATTGCTAGTAGTTTGCAGGCCACTTCAAAGTGAAACTCTGAACCTAGGTCTCTGAATCCATGCAAGCGTGTAGATCTAAAATACACACCATTCTCTTTTGAAATTGGCTGCGAAGAGTTCCCACA
The DNA here is from genome assembly GCF_000699105.1 of Pygoscelis adeliae. Taxonomy (NCBI): domain Eukaryota; kingdom Metazoa; phylum Chordata; class Aves; order Sphenisciformes; family Spheniscidae; genus Pygoscelis; species Pygoscelis adeliae. The sequence goes on from NW_008824445.1 coordinate 1,212,057, forward strand.
GTTCTTTACTGCAGGGGGGAGTCCATGGAAAAGAACTGATTTCAAGAAACCCAGCTTTCTTTGCTGTAGACATTGTGTGATGTTAGACAAGTCATTTATTCTGTCTGCATAATGTTCCTTTACTGTAAAATAAGGAGAATAGCACATCTCTGCCTCACACAAGCTCTTGGTGATTACTGTAAGATACTGTGGCAGAGGGAAGGGATGCCCAATTATTGCAGACAGCTATGGACTACCATAGCATTTCATGGTGTTTATCGCAAGTTAGGACTAAGGTGCAGAGGCAGAGAACATGCGAGCAAATCTGCAGAGTGCCTCCACTATAGCTGGTTCTAATTAGTCATTTTTATGAGCTCCAGAGTCAGACAAAAATGAGGAGCCCTCCCCTTGTGTAGTTTCCTGTTTGCTGGGTGCATGTAAAAGAGATCTGGCCCTGATGTATGTTAATAATGAGCTGATAATGTAAGCCAGCTGAGAGATGTGGAGTTAGTCTGGTATGCTGCCAAGTTGGGAGGTGAAAGTTCAGGAACTGACTCATGTTGCCAAGACCTGGTCCTGTGGAGAAGGTCTGCCCATTAATAGATTGAGTTTCTCATTAGGGCTACACAGCATATGCTTACAGCTTTTGGGTTTCAAGCTGAAACCCAATACCAGTAAAAGCCTGCCGAACAGAGCGGCAGATTTACTGGTAAATAAAGGATTAAAGGAACACTTGGCAGGGTTGTTGGACTGGAAACCTGACTGGCGTTTGAAGATTTCTCCATATTGTAGATCCCCTCTTTAAATTTATACCAAGAGACTTGTTCTGCTCTTTACCATGCAGCCCACAGGGCAGGAGTTTTACATAGTCTGCTCTGTATCCATCAAGGGTGTAAGATCTTATATCTGTCTTTTAAATCAAATGTGTGATACTGCCTCTAAAGTAAAATACCACAAATAAGCTGTTAGTTCAGAGGAGCCTGGTGTAAACGGCTTCTCTCCTACTGCACTTGCAGGCCTTGACTTTCTGTGGAGAACAAGTACCAAGCATTTGTTTTCCCAGTGAGCAGCTCAGCATTTGCAGCATCTCTAAAACTACTTTTGTTCTCTTCCTTCTTTTGAATGAGAATCTTCAGCAAACTGGCACAACTGCCTGCTTGGGTTACAGCATGTGACATTTATTACAGCTGGCCAGAATGGAGTTCATACATGGCTAAACAGCTTTAGCAAACCGAAATGCAGACAGGTTTAATAGACTTATAAAAGAAAAAAAAAAAAATAGCAGTCCAAAAGCCCTACAGCTGACAAGAGTGTTAATACAGTACTATGGGACTTCAGGGTGGCATTTGCTTTATATTTCTTTATTGAAAGCAAAAATTATTCCCATTAAAATTTTGGTTCTTGAATTTGCATGACATAATGGCTCTCGTACCACTCTCCTTTAGCTGGCTAGCTTTACCTGGGGAAACATGGAGTCAAAAGGAACTGCGGGATAGGCATTGGAAACTGGTCAGTATAGTAATAGCTTTCTTTTTCTTTTATTTAATCAGTCTGTTTTGTTAACTAATGAAGGAGACAAAACTGCAGATGTGGAGGCAGCCGTGAATTTTATCTAACCCCTCTTCCAACAGAAGGGTTTCCTTTGTTCCTGCATGCCCAGAAGCCACAGGCATCTTTAATCATTGCTGAAATCGTATTGTCTTGATCCAATAGCCACGCTAGACCACAGTCTTTTCTGATGTAAGACATCTGGCTTCAGTAAAGTTACAACAGGGAGAAGGTATCTGGCTTTTTCCTCGCTCAGACATGATATGACCAGTCAGTCTGAGAGTTAGGTCAAGAGTTGGATTTACAGTTTGTCATCTAGAAATGAACTGTATTTATGTGTGTGTGCACAAATGTGTTGCATGTGTGCTTGTACATGCACAAGTACATATTTCACCGTGATGATGCATACTATTGTAGTTACATAAAGAACTATATTTCTTTTCTGTAAATCAGAACTAGCAAAAGGATTTTTCTACCTCCAAAGGAGCCTATATCAGATAGTATAGGCCAAGCTGTGGTGGTGGAGTCCATTAGGAATTTGAATTTGCAGGTTTAATTTTACCTGTGAACCACTTATCTCCTACAGTCAGTGATGAAATTCCTACGGCAGAGACTTTTCTGAGAAACACTGCCTGGGAATGAGCAGTTGGGGTCCAGTATAGATCAATGTGAGAAAATACACGTGGGTAGGCAGAAGCATGCGACACGCTTGTTTGTGTGTTACCATAGGAGTGCAACAGGCCTCCCTCCCGTGCATTAGCACGGAGGGTCACCACTGCTGATGGTGGGGACAGCCATGTGTGGTGGCTCAGGGACCAGCTGTAGGGGGAGTGAAAGCTGTGCTCAAAGCCAGGGTCTTATAGCCTCTTGGACTTTGAGTATGCCTTGGTCTTGCGGCTTCTCACTGACAATGGAGCCCTGAACACTTCTGATTAGATCAGTAGCTTTTATTCAGCTGTAATGCCATCCTCCGCTGCTGGTCTCTTTGCCACCAAAGCCGATGTGGTTGCCCACTGCAAAGCCAACAGTGTGTTAGTGCAGCCGATGCTGCCAGTAGTGAGTGGACAGCATTCATTGTATTGAGACGTTTTTAGCCAGCCACATCAGCTTCTCTGTCCCTTAGAGGGCAGATTAAAACACTCCTAATGTTTAATAGCATAAATCCTGAGGAGATCTTATGTAAACATATTCAGTGAGCACTCATTAATTTCCCTTAGGAGCCAGGCTGAATGGAGATGATTTTCAAAGAAAGGAAAAAATTAATTTTATCTTTAAGGACTGCAGCTGTTGGAAAAAAATTGTAGGAGGCACTCTGTGGTTTTAGCTGTGTGAATTAGGGATCTGTGGCAGGGACGTGGGGGAGGAGGAGGGTTTGGAAGTTATATTAGGAAAGGACAAAAATAGTACTTGCAAAATGTATAGCAAGGCTCTATTTCATTGACTTGCAGGGAGGTCTCACTGATTCTCGAGCAACAGTGCTTTAGGAGCATGACACATTCAACCTCTTAGAAAGGTGGTACAAGTCATTTGCTCGTGCAATTTTGTGGCACTCAGCATAACAAACTTGCATCCATCATCGTCACTTGTCTTTGCCAATGACTTTAAGGACACTTGAGAAGCAACAGTAAGGTAGGATTCTTAGGAAAGGATTGTTTTCTGCCAGCCCCAGAAAATAGACTTACTCTACTGTACCTTCAGAGGTGTGCAGGCCAACCTTGCCTCTTTCATTAATGCCCTCCATCATTCCTTCTTGAAGACTCACCAGACTGTTGCTCAGCTTTGTGCACTGGATCCAGGTTCTTGTAAGGTATCTTCATCTTAGGCATGCCTTGTTTTTTAACTTCTGAATTTATTCCTTTGGTACAAACTTTGTCTTGGAAAGAAGAACTTGGTCTCATTGGCTTCTGCATCCTAATTCCAAAACTGGAATTGCCAGTTCTGTCTTCTCCCAGATACTTTCCTCAGGTACAGATGGTGTGTTTTGGTTTGACCCTTTCTAGGCAGATTATAGCAAGACAATTAGAGCAAACAAGAGACTTTAGAGAGGGACTTCTAAATCATCCTTTCTACCTTAAACAATAAGAACAATTAAAAACACGTGTACATAATTCTTTTTCTGCATTTCCTCACTATGATTTATCATTCTGTCAGGTCTGCTTGTGTCCCTCTGAAGGATTCTTTCTTCTAGATCTCCTTCTTCCTCTTTCCCATACCCAGTACTAACGCCACAACCACTGTAGTGCTTTGTTCTTCCTGTCATTTCTTCACCTGCTCACTTCTCTGTTGCAGGTAAACTGGAGAGAACAGATTACAGAATGGCTGAAGTTCAGCTGATGTGGGGACTGGAGCTTAAGGAGCCTCTTCCCTCCTGCTTCTGCCCTTCAGTATCAGTATTCACCAAACAGACCACCCAGTGACTGCTGTGGAGAGCTGGGGTGCTGCCACAAAGCCTTTGAGTCAGGACAGGATACTTGAGAGAAACAACAGTTCGGGGAGCGGCTGCTCACCCCAGTATCCACGTGCCTTTGCTCCGTTAGCAGCAGCAGCTAGGTCACCTTTTAGGAGATGCCACCTTAAAAACAACCCTTAGAGGTGCTATGACCACAGTAACACCAGTGCTCTAACCTTTAATTGATCCCTGGGAAAGAAGGTGTTTAACCAGATAAATTTCCGCTTGGTTTCTGTCCTGCTGCTGTTCTGGTATGATGAGTTGCTTTGTGCTCTGTGACAAAGAATTACTTGGAGGTTAAAGGTGACACCGAGTTCATTTCCCGAACAGGCAAGGCTATCCCCCACTCCCTCAGCCTCGTTTCTCAATTAATCTCCTCATAAATCCTCATTGCATTTTTGAAATGGAGATGATTATCAGGGCTGTTGCCAGGATAGTGGGATATTCTGGCATATTTTAAGTCACAGCATGTATGCATGCAAGTATTTAATACATGCAAGTAAATGTGCGTGCATTACGTCTGTTACTGTTCCAGATTCCTCCATCGAGGAGGAAGAGAGAGTGAAGAGGGATAAGTGTCTATCTTCACTCTTAAATTACATTTTCATATAAATAATAAACTTCTTTTTTTCAGGAAGCAATTAGAAAAAATTGCTGGGACATTGCTAGTTGTAGTGCATAGTAATTTTTTCTGATTTTTGTGGAACTTTATTGGTTTATAGCAGTGGTGAAACTTTTCTAAGGGTGAAATTCTGCAACATTAAAGCTAATCTAAGTCAGTACTTCCATGGTCTTTTTCTCCACAAATTAGATATTTTACACCAAATTTGCATAGATTCCTGGAGATGACAGGTAGTGGAGATTGAACCACTTAGTTACTACTTAGAAAAGTTGACAGACTAGAGTCTAATCTTGGAAGCATTTGCTACCTTGTCTTGCCAAGTTTCATACGTTAACGGTAAGACTGTTACATCGTATTGTCTTCTTGGACTGTCTTGCTTTGATGCTTTCACCTGATACATGTGCAGTGTAATGCCACTGTCTCCTGCTTCATGTTGCCCCATGCAGCTAGTTGGATTTATCTGTGAACTGCTGTGTTGTATCTCCCCAGAATGCAAAATAGGACAATTGCCATGTGGTGTGACACTACCTTAGGCAGTCATCAAAATGTGTGTGTATCTGGTACGTTGAGAGGTCTGCTACCAAGCTCGAGCTTTGCAGATTCTGGACCTAAATTAAAGCAAACAAAACAAGGGATCGTACAACAAGTACTGGGTAGGATGATGGAAATAGTTTTTGCTAATAATGTTTTTCTTCCTCTGAAAAGTAAAACTCCCTCAAGACCATAAGATAGGAAGCTGAAAGGTTTATTGAAGGCAGTTGTTTAAAACTACAGCTAATCCAAGTCACATGCCCCTTCAGTCAGTTATCAGTGCTCTTGTGTAAACATTCTCGTTATGATGACAGGTTTAGGGAAAGTGCTACTGAAGAAATGAAACTGCTGTCTGGGAGGGGTTTTGCTCTGTCACAAGTATCTAAGGGTTGCCTATGCATAGTCTGTTGGAGTACAGAAAACTCTCAGCCATGTAAACAAAACTCCAGAGAATCCATGTGGCAGTTGGTATGTTATTGGGCCTAAAGATAACTTGGATTGCCTTTAAAACATAGGGAATTTGCATTAAGGAACAGGTCTCATAACATATTTCAGCGTTTCCAATGACATGGTGCTTCAAGGTCTATTTTAAATACATGATCTTGAAAACAGTTCTTTCCCAGATGTGATGCCCAAATCTGCAACTCTTTTCACAGATCAGGAATTCCTGTTGCTGCAGTGTTCCCATTGGCTTGCGTGGGGTTATTGGCTGTTTGCAGGAACGAGTTTAAATTGCCCAACCTCTAAAAAAACATCGTGCAGCTTCTGACATGTTTGTTATCAATCTATGTGTTAAGGAGGTTTGGAAATGGAAGGATTGGATTTGTGGATAATGACATCAAATGAGTCTTAAAGGTGTCAGACTTCTGTGCTTAGCTTTGATAGAAACTCCTGGAAAACTCAATTTAATTACGCTGCCTTGGTTCCCTATCTAGATGGTGGGAAAAATTCTTCCATTTGTTGTGTATTTAACTGCTGAGGTGGGATGATAGGTCTGGAAGGGGTTTATTTCATGGCAGAGTCCAGGACCCTGAGAATACAGGCCCTGAAACATGAGATGCCAGTTATGAACATGTCAAGATGTATGCTAAAAGTATATTGTTAACCCCAGGGAAAGCCTGGTCCATATCTGATGGTAAGAAATCCTTTTTTCTTTTTTAGCCTTGGAAGTACTCACTGCCAGGTTATACCTAGCTCTTTTGAGTAATACCCCTTATATTTGTGTAACAGTGGAGACTGAATCTCAGTGTGGGCCTTTTGGCACTAATGTAATACAAAGTCCTGTTGTTTGTCACTGGTTGGCTTTATTTTTAATTAGCTTCTCAAAATGTACCTATTTACAAGGAAAAGTATTCTCCCTTTTTCTTACTGAGTGGTAAGGGAAAAAGCATTGTAATTTGAGTCCTCTGTGTCCTCTTTCTACACCTGTGTAGCTGAAAACTCCATCCTGCACAGATCTGAGCACTATTCACGCTAAGCTTTGTACTCTCTGTTCTTGTTGATTTTTGTGGCAGTGGAGAGTGCTGAGCAAATTGCACCATTCAGGCTCTAGGATCCTAATCTCTTCTTAAACAAGGAGGCTGTGTAAAGCAATTTAATGTCTAAACAGAGGAGTGAGTGCCTATCAGCATCTAACAAAGACTTAAACAGCAGAGGAAAGCACAGTGCTATTAAAAACTAGAGAAAGAGACACAGGACAAGGAGTTGATACATTGCCAAGGCCAGAACGATTTGCTTCATGTTTGTAACTTACATCTTACATGTCCCCATTTTTATGACACTTCAGTAATTTTAAAAAAATAAAATCTAACTGTGATATTCATGTAACTGGTCATTGTGACATTCTGGCCAAGGTTTAAAATTTCATGGGGGGTTTTGTGAGCCGTCTTTGGGCTCAAATTTGAGACATGCTCTGCAGAGACCTGTGTCTCACGTAATTGTACTCCCATGAAAATTAGCCCTCTTTAGCAGAGTGTCTTCAGTGGGAGATAAACAGTCCAGATCTCTGAAAAGTTACTGGTTAAGTTAGAAAATCCTGACCGTGTTGTCTACTTATTTTCCACTTTGTGACTTCCACTGGGTTATTTTTGCCTGCTTTAAAGAAAACAAAAAAGACAGTGTTTTACCTAGTGTCTTGTCTGATGAACTCAATGTGGTTTTTAATCACAAGTCAATCAAACTTAGTGATAGTTTCTCTCATTTCATTGCTAGTGTGTTGGGTTTGCATGGCAAGGTTTTGGTAGCAGGGTACTACAGGGGTGGCTTCTGTGAGAAGCTGCTAGAAGCTTCCCCTGTGTCTGATAGAGCCAATGCCAGCCGGCTCCAAGATGGACCTGCTGCTGGCCGAGGCTGAGCCCATCAGCGACAGTGGTAGCACCTCTGTGATAACATTTAAGAAGGGGAAAAAAAACCCAAACCTGAGCAACAGCAGCTGGGGAGAGAATGTGAGAGAAACAGCTCTGCAGACACCAAGGTCAGTGAAGAAGGAGGGGAAGGAGATGCTCCAGGCACCAGAGCAGAGATTCCCCTGCAGCCCATGGTGAAGACCATGGTGAGGCAGGCTGTCCCCCTGCAGCAGTGGAGCAGATATCCACCTGCAGCCTGTGGAGGACCTCATGCCAGAGCAGGTAGATGCCTGAAGGAAGCTGTGATCCTGTGGGAAGCCTGTGCTGGAGCAGGCTCCTGGCAGGACCCATGGAGAGAGGAGCCCGTGCTGGAGCAGGTTTGCTGGCAGGACTTGTGACCCCATGGGGGACCCACGCTGGAGCAGTCTGTTCCTGAAGGACTGCACCCTGTAGAAGGGCCCATGCTGGAGCAGTTCATGAGGAACTGTAGCCCATGAGAAGGACTCATGTTGGAGAAGTTTGTGGAGAACTGTCTCCCATGGGAGGGACCCCATGCTGGAGCAGGGGAAGAGTGTGAGGAGCCCTCCCTCTGAGAGGGAAGGAGCGGCAGAGACAATGTGTGATGGACTGACTGCAACCCCCATTCCCTATGCTCCTGTGCTGCTGGAGGGGAGGAGGTAGAGAAAATTGGGAGTGAAGTTGAGCCCGGGAAGAAGGGGGGGATGGGGGAAGGTGTTTTTCTCATTACCCTACTCTGATTTGATTGGTAATGGATTAAACTAATTTCCCCAAGTCGAGTCTGTTTTGCCTGTGATGGTAATTGGTGAATGATCTTTCCCTGTCCTTATCTTGACCCATGAGCCTTTTGTTATATTTTTTTTTCTCTCCCCTGTCCATCTGAGGAGGGGAGTGATAGAGTGGCTTTGGTGGGCACCTTGTGTCCAGCCAGTGTCAACCCACCACAGCTAGAGAAACTGGGTTGCAGAGGTTTCCTATGGCTACCATGTGTTTTCAATGGAGCTGGGAATAAACTCTGCTGTCCTAAACTCTACAGCTATCAGACAAAATCAGCTTAAGTGTTAATTGCTTTGGACTTTTAGTGCTGACACAGTGAATGAATGCAGAATCCATGGAGTTTACCACAATGAGGCAAACAGCATTGGAATGAAAGGCCATCATATGACATTTTACCTCCTGTATGTTGCTCACAGGACACTGACATTTGCAGCTTCTGGCAAGGGGAAGAAAGCCTGAGTACCTGAATGGTGTCTATATAAAAGTTTTCCAAACCTTATCTCTTAACAAAAGCTTTCATTAGCGGGATTTTGAGTTCCAGATATTTATCTTTGATTCTAAGCGGTAAACTAGCTTAAATATGTCAGATGGCCTCAGCAGTACAGGCATTTGGTAATGTCAGTGCTGGGAGTGGGAGTGATTTCTGAAACCTTCGCTGACCTTTGCATATACACTGTTTTACAGACTTTTAAGGTCATCAACCAGTCTGAGAAAACAGTTTATAGATTTCAGTCCTGAATGTCAGACAGTCTTTGACTAACACGTCTCAGTTATATGAATTGAGGGTGATAGAGAAGATAGGTTTGCAATAAAAGGATATTTTGGAATTTCTGTGACCATCAAAAAGTGGAGCTTGTAGGCTGTCATTAAAAGATTGGAAATGCATTTCTAACGTGTGGTTTTCTGAAAGTTTTCATTGTGTTTCGAAATTAGACTTTAAAGATTCTCTTCTCCACTTGTGAAAAGGCTGTGTATCACAAAACAGCTATTTGGGGTTTATACACATGTGCTTGTTGTCAGTAATCCTGAGGAAAATGGAACAACCTGACAGATGTTGGATAATGCTTTATAATTGCAGAGGTCTAATCCTGGTTTCTAATAGATAAATACTAAAACAAGGAGTTTTATATGTAGTTAATGACATTACTCTAGATGGTCTGCATATCTTTCCAAACATTCAAATAGTCAATTTAAGTCTGGATAAGTTCTTGGCCTCTGTGCCTTCCTCCCTGGCAATGAGCTCCATCATCTAATCACACACTGTATGAAGTATATTTTTTTTAAATCCACTGTGAATTCCCATCACTTAGTTTCAGTGACTGTCCCCTTGTTCTTGTATTTTAAAGAAGTGCAGAAGTTCCTGGTGTACCTTTGTGTTCATTCATTGTTTTAGGTACTTCCGTCATTTTCCTGACAGTTCTGAAATGACTATGTTCTGCCTCTGCTGGAGAAGAATGGGGGAAGTGTTCACTTCTGTACTACATCCACAAATGTCTGTTGATTTAGTGAATATTTTGGCTGTAGTAAGATACAAAGGATAATTTCATTAAGGATATACTCTCAGTATGTGAAAGAAACCTATTTAATAGAATGTTATTGCAGTTTTTCATGTAACAATATACTGAATGAAATAAGTTTATCTGTCCCACTGAAATAAAATAGGAAATTTGTTCAAAATAACTGATTATAGTGTCTCCTGACAATCTTTGTGACGTGGTTTAATTGAACTTTGATCTAGGCTAAATAAGGTTCCGTCTACATCTAGGCTTAAAATATGTCTGGTTGGTTACCAAGGGTGTGAACTCCCATATATGTGAATAGGAATATGCCATCCCAGGTCAATCAACAAAACACTGCAATTATAAACTTATCCTTGGACTTCAGGTCTCAGTTTAATGAAACCTGGATTCTAAAAAGAACTGAGAAAATAATTTTGTTAGCAATCATTTATGTGACGAAATTGCCCTCATTGGGTGCTCATAGAATATTTGAGAATAGGCTACAATTTCCCTCAAATGTTTGCTGTATGGATTTCTTCGGCAGATTTGTTTCCACGGTTTATTTTTAACTTCACAAATTGGTCTCAAGCATTCACCATAAGCATTTGACACTTGACATTGCCTGTGTGCATTTAGTCAAAGAGACTCTCTGTTCTCTCACTGGATGAGAAAGCATATCTGATGGGCAAGCATGAGAAATAGAAAACATGGCTTCTGCAATTACCCTGTCATGTAGGTTTTCCAATTGATTTTTTTGAGTGGTCATAGAACTATAGATTTTAAGTCAGAAAGGAGCATGAGGCTTCAGTTATCCCTGTACTTAAACAGTAACTTGTACTGAGAAAAAAGTACCTTTCAGAAAGGAATCCAGTCTTGATGTGAAGACATGGACAAGCTATTGCTCCCTTCCTTAGTTTGTTGAAATGGCTAATCAACCTCCCAGTCAAAAATGTTCCGTATTCTGAATTTGAGCTTGTTTGGTTTTAAGTTCCACCCAGCCTTTCTAACAGCAAAATTCCTTTTTCTAGATGTTAAGAAAAGGGTACTTGGAGGGGATGAGGGGTCATTCTGAAGTCTAAATGAATATTCAGACACTTATGTCTTACAGTATTTGCTGAGCTCTAGTTCTAAGCAAAATACTTGCTACAAAGATTTCGTACACTCTGAAGTCACTAAATGTGGTGCCAGTATAGAAAACTACGGGAGGATGAAACAGAAAACATAGCTGTTGACATTTGTAGTGAAGGAAACATCTGCGCTGATTTAAGTGTATCTTTTCTACTTTTAACCTACTCTGTATTTCCTGAGATGGAATATGTGATTTGCTGTGCAAGAGCAGGACAGGTTTAGAGTGGAAGGTGGAGTCGCAGAAGAGAACTCAAGGGTGGGGACTTTTGTGAGAGGATGGTTTGTATAACACGGTTACAGTACGGTTAGGCTCTCTGGGTGTAGGGGCAGCATGGGAATAGGAGTCCATGTAAGAAGGGGGGGATAATATTGACAGGATTTGCAGAATGTTAGGTGGTGGTGGTGCTGTAAATTAATATTAGGGTTTTTTTTTTCTTAGAACTCTAGTGGCATGGAATATGGGCAAAAAAAAAATCAATATGGTACAGCATTCAATTATAGCTACGTTTAGGAATGGAGGAACAAGGCAGTGGGTAAAGCTGTTATAAAAAGGAAGGAGAAGATCCTGCCTTAAAAGTTACAGAATTCTTGGTGGAAGCTTCAGCTGTACTGATGTGCTAGGGTAATAGAACACGAGAGAGAGAAATTTGTCTACCACTTTTTGTATGGTTTGTTTCCTGGAAGGAGTAACTATAAATGTGCCTTTGAGGGCCATACAAGGTGCAGAGAGAGCTTCTCGCATTACTCTTCCTTTGCATAGGCAGATGTCTTCTGCTTCTTACTGGCTTTCTCTGGCTAGGAGCCTTCTGGCTGAGGGGACGGGCAGATGGTTTCCTTGAAGGCTCAGTGGCTTGTCAAACATCAGTCAGTGAAGATACATGGCCATTGGTCAGTAATCTCCCACCCACAATCTAAACCCTTAATTCCCAGTCCAAAAGAAAGTTGTTTCAAACCAACCTCATAAAAGAATGGCTTAAAAAATATTAAGCTTTTATGACTGTTCCAGTGAATCCAGCACCCAGGGCTCCAGCTCCATATGAAATCCCCTCAAAGAAAATTCCTTTTACATTGGAATCCAAGAAATAATAATACAGATCAGAATTCACTGTTTCATATCCAGCTCCAAAAATGAACTTGCTAGGTTATAGGAATTTGAGCTGGACTGTCACACTGGAGCCAGTGATGTGCTTAACAGATGCCTGTTTGGGTTCAGATGAAGTGCTGCAGAAGCATATGATGCCAGAAGAAGGATTAAAAAGTCACCAGGCTGTTACAAAGGAGGAGTAATTGCTTGTAAGCTTTAACTTTTGTTCTTGGCTAATACTAGCTTTGTTTGATGGTTCTTAATCTTTTCCATGCTGGACTTCATCTCTGGACAAGTTGTAACTCTTGTTTGATAATGTAGAAGGGTAAAGCACTTACTGCCTACTTGTAAGTCAGGCCTGCTGTAATCAGTTAGTCTTCAGTATAGAAACGGTGTTTCTGCATTTCCTTTCTCACCCTTGCCCGTATTCTTGATTTCCATTTCAGTTTGTAAAAAAAAACCCCAACCAAACCCTAATGAAATGGGAGTTTCACTTAATTTGAACCCAACTGGAAGGTCAACAAGCATCTTCCTTTCAGGATCAGGACTCTTACATGAAGCATCGAGGGTTTTCTCAGGATATTTACACCCTTTAGCTAAACTGTTTGAGGAAGTTCAACTTCCATGATGTAAGTTATATTTGTATAAACGTGCTTATTAGCACTTGGGTCACAGAGACCCAGTTCCATTTTACTGATACAATTGTGCCTACATAAGAAGCTGAACTGGCAGTGAAATATTGCTCCCACAACTGATACTGTCATAGGGATAAAATGCTTAAATTTATACCTTGCTTTAACATGAACCGCTGGAAATGTGTTTCAGTGATGGAGGAGAAAAAAGTTTAAAATGGAGAAATCTGTTCCAGAGCACCTGAAAGCACTGATAGGCATGGCTTCCTTCCCTTCTCCCCGCCCCCCTATGTATTTTTCAGGTAGATAAAGTAATCTTACACTTAATGATTATATATATATCACAAGTTACTATTTTAAACTCAGGAAAAACCTTGGCATCTTGTTTAAATAGATTCTCTGATAAATTGAAGAACTTTATAGCTGAGCTGATCAAGCATACAAAAATGTTCTTTGGAAACATTGGTAATTAACTATACTAGGACATGACGGTTATTGGGTAGAGGTGAAGAGTATAGAACAAATCCTTTACATGATGGCATGTAGTTGCTGATGCACATGGTTGGGATTCTAAAATAAAATGGACAATTTTAACTACCAGTTTTATCAGTAAAAGGCTTAAAGTGCTTAAATGTAAAAGTACAGCCATCACTACAGAAATATAGCACTCCGTTACGTATGGTACAAAAGTGGGTGGAAATCTTTAGACTACAATAAAAAAATAAAGCTTTTTCTTTTTGCTGTTAGTCTGACCACATAGGTTTTGCTGTTTGCCTTCAGCTTATTAAAGCGGAAGTTGCGTGGCTGTTTTTCTTAATATTGGGCCAAGTCCTACATACCTCATCCGTGTGATTGATCTGGGATAAATGGAGTGCCTGCAAAAATGAGACCACTGTCTGTCTGAGAATAACGTGCTACAGCAAAAGACTTGGGAATTGCAGAAAAACAGCTGTTAAGTTTCCAGCATAGATTCCGATCAACAGCTCTTTGAAATCAGAGTTCACTTGTCTCTGCAGCCTGCTGAGTTTATTTCTGTTTTTTGCCGAGCTATTGAAGCCAAAGGTATTCTTCAGTAGCAATGGTGCCAAACCTAGAGTATCTCTAATCATGGAAACGCTTCAGCAAAATGTACCTTTGTGCTTAAGTCAATTAAGGTTTAGGTTCACGGAAGTGCTTATATGCTTTCTTTAACTAGAGCTTGCTTCCCTCTAATGTTATAAGGCTCTTGGCCTGAGACAAGAGGATGCCTAATAAAGAAATTCTAATGATTTGTGAAGTCAAATTCAGTAGCCAAAGTGACCAGTAAGAAGCTGACTTCTTGTGTAGCAAACCAGGTGTTTTTCAAAGAATGGTGGTATCTGTCACGTAAATGTCAATGATTGCGCTTTGCACAGGGCTGCAGGAAGCTGACCAAATCTCAGCAGGCTCATCCAGGGCAGGTGAAGGGATTTAGTAGAGGAAAGTGAGACCAAACTGCTACTGTTTAGTAAACCAAGTTCCTGTTCTGCTCCTGGACCAGAAGAAATATGTAGGCTTTGCTGTTTTCTTGAAAGGTCCGTGGTCCAAAGTGGATCTTCTTTGCATTCCTTATTTCAGTGTTACAGCACTTTGGGACGTAACCCTAACAGACTAATACTTTGATTCAACTAAGGGGAAACTAGTCAGCTCAGGAGGTGGCATTTGTAGTTTCCTTTCCAGCAGAAGTAAAATGTGTGCCAAGGATTGGAGACTTACAGGATTGTAACAGTGTGCTAAACTGATGTTATATTTTAAATGTGAATCTACTTGACAGAGGGTGTTGTGCTGGTAATTCACTACATTCTGGTGTTTTCATTGACAGGCCTCTTACCTTTTTTCTTTTTCTCTTTTTGCCTTCTAATTTTTTCATTTTTGTCCAGTCATGGCAGCTTGCTCATTTATGAGAACTATCTCTACCATCCAGTGGTGGTGCATGAATTAAACATGAGTGAACACATCTTAATTCCTTATTTCAAATTTATGGCTGCTGTCCTTTGAGAACTCTGATTTCCCACTCCTCCACATTTTTTTCTTTCCTTTTTTTCTTAATTGCCTAACACCTGCCTTCCAAAGCTATTTGTTTTCCCAGCACCGAGTAGTGCCAGCACACTACCTATGTGCACACTCAACAGGATTGTAGTGAAGCTATCTGTGAGCGGAAGTCATTTGGTGTAATGACAGATATTGATTATTTATTACTTGAAAACAGTTAATTAAATTTGACTGCATAATTAGCATGCTAGCAGCCAGACATGCTAGAAGGATAGTGAATCTATTTGCAAAAATCCTCAAGCTGCAGACCTTTGAGAAAGCTGATAAAAGAGTCTGTCTCTGTAGGACTTTTTAGAGATCTTTAGGTGTTCCTGAGTTTCAGATGAATCTGTGCGTCATGCGTTGCCCTCTTTGCAACCCAAGAAAGGTTGCCTTTCTTCTTTAAAGAGCTGAACTTACACAGATCCTTAAATCCTGACTCTGATGGGGTTCCCCAAGGACATTGGAACTGACATGTCTGAGGGCAAGGCTGTTTTTAAATTCTAAAGACAGTCTAGCACTAGATGCATCATCATTCATTTACTTTAATCTCTTCAGCATGAGTTAGGAAGGAGGCTTGTGAGTAGCATTATGTAATCTACATGTATTTTAACTGTCCTCTGTTGTTATCTACCCTAATTAGGTAATAATTTTTGTCTTTCAACATTACATGTTGTTAATCTTTATAATAGGAAAACAACATTTAGGTCAAAAGGAATCTGATATTCAGCTGAAACTTAGAATTGGACAGTATGTACTAATTTCTCTCTGTGTGCATCTTATATATTAGCACTTGTTGAAATATTTCTGGCCTGTGATGTGCATTTGTGTTTAAATAACTTAGCTGAGGTACTGTTGATACTAACTTAGAGGGGCGTAGAACATAGTGCTAGAAATAGTAATATGAGAGCAAGATTTCTTGACGGAGGAAGAGTGAAACGGTGTGTGTGTCAGTTCTTAGAAAAGCAGTTTCTGTCTTTGGCTGTAGAACAGAAACTATCTTTGATCTCCTGGCCAGCGTTCCTGCAGGGATAGCGATAAGCAGGCCTTCGGGGGCTGTGGTTCAGTGGACCGTACCAACGTACTGAATACCTTACACATGCTGTAACTGAACAAAAGATTGGAAAGACAGGAGAGAAGTCTCCAAGTGGGTGGAAAGTTTAGAAGGGGATGGTATGACCGGTAAAAAAGTGGGGAAGGTGAGCACATGGGTGGTTTAAGACACCCTATTTACTTACGGAATTGCTTTTGGAAGGCTTTGACTTTGATTTATGGTCAGTCCTTAAGAGAATTGGTGTGTGCAAACTTATGAAAGTTTGCTTGAAGTTTTGTTAGGGACGTGAGACATTTCATGGGAGTGACAGGTAACCTATTTATTTCTCATCCAGGTGATAGTCAAAGTATTTATTGAGTACTTTGTGTTTGCTGTGCATTAGCAAAGCGCTGCTGCAGTCAGTTGAGCCATGTAAAATGGCTTTTGGGACAAGCATTGCTTCTGCTATGTGAATCTTCCTCTTCCTACTCCCTCTGCAAGTATGAATAATTGATGGTGCTGCACACAACCCTTTGTACATCACCTGTGTATGTACATGTGCATGTGTGACAAAACGTTTATCATAGTTAAATGCAAGGTACCACTAAAGCCTGCACTTCTATTTCTTTTGTGAATATAATGCAAAAAAGAATTAGCTACATCTAAACATGTAGCTACGCTGTGAATGTTTTTTGCATGAAATAATGCTTGTCCCTAACTTAACAGGTAGCTCCGCTAAAATTACGGTAAATGTCCCTTTGGAACCTATAAGCAGATCTGATCTAACTCACATCACCTTTTCTTTTATTAGTGACAGAGTGTCGAGGAATATTGGACAATAATCAGAGATTTTCTTCATTACCAACATACCTACGTGTGAGCTATCGGATCTTCAGTGCTGAGACATCTTTCTTTCTCAAAGAAGCCAACCAAGACTTTATGAGAAATTCCAGTTTGCAGTCCAGGGTGGAATCATTCTTTCCATATAAAGCCAAGAGACCACCAATATTAAATGCCAGCTATGGACCTTTTTCTGTTGAACAGGTTGTGCCCCAGGACCTAATGTTAACTTCCAACTTTTTTGGATCTGCCAACAAGTTTACTTATAACTGGAAACTTAAGGCCTACATAATGAGCGACAAAATTTACCTGAGCAAGCCCAAAGTCCAGGTCCTGTTCTACATCGTGGGCAGGGACTGGGATGACTATAGCACTATGGAACGGCTGCCCTGCCTGCGGGTGTTTGCCTTCCGAGAGACGCGGGAAGTCAGAGGCAGCTGCAGGCTGAAAGGGGATCTGGGGTGGTGCGTGGCAGAGCTGGAGCTCCTGCCAAGCTGGTTTAACCCCCCCACGGTTGTCACAGGCCGTAAGAAGCCACTGGATCAGTTTGAAGGGAGCCCTGTGGAGCTCTACTATACTATCCAACCGGGAGACGAGAAGGGAGAGTGTACTGCCGAGGATATAAGGAAGGGGAATGCTATCCGGCCAGGAAAAGATGGCATGGATGAAGCCATGTCCCACTTACAGAGGATTGGATCTGTCAGCCTCTATCGAGGCCAGGAGACTTCTCAGCTAACAGAGCTACGGCTGGATAGTAATATTGTTGTCTGGTTGCCCTCAAAGCCTGTCAAACAAGGAGAGGTTGTGAATGTTTATGTGACAGTTGCGAACAATTCTACGGTGGATCAGTTCATACTCAGGTACAGTAGGTTGTTTTTGCAAGTTTCTAATGTGGTAGCACACAAAGATGTTGGGGACATGGGATGAATCTCAACCAATTTGAAGTTAATCCACACTGAAGGTTGCTTCTAGTCACTGAAATACATTATTTTCCTCCTTGAACACTGTGAAGAGGATTGAAAGCCTCCATCACTAGGAGGCTTTTAACATGTGCGCCATGCCATTTATTGCATGCCCCCATTATGCAACGACGTACAAAACACGGCAATTCGCTGCTTTAGTGGGGCCATTTCTGCACAGTGACAGACAGTAAGGCACCAGAAAAGTTCTCTGCTTTACAGGGCTTTTAAAATCAGGTTTTTATTGCACAGGCATGGAGTTTAAACGTAGCAAAACTTCAATTACCTGCTTTTCTTTAAGTGCTCTGACGGTGCTTTGCCTCTCCCACACAGAGTGGTTTTGTTATAAGAGCTCTTTAGGGAGGTGTTTAACTATCTACTTGTATTTAAGTAGCACTTGTCTTTGCCAACACATACACCCTTTAAAATAAGGCCTAATGTATTTGATATTGCTGTTGATTGTAAGGCATTGTTAGAAGTGAGTATTTTGGACAGGAGTGGCGAATACAGGACCTGGGAACGCAAGAACTGTCTTACTGGGTCAGATCACTTTCCTTTTATTTGCTGCTTTAGCAGTTTCCCTTCCGATCAGATGAAAATCCTTTGAGGATGACAAAGACTGGGAAACTTGTTAATGACTAAAATATTTGATGTATCTTTTTTCTTTTTTTTTTTTCCCCTTGTTACCAGGCTTTAAATTCAAGGGAAATTTCCACGGTGATAAGCAACAATTGCTCTTTAAAGCCCCAGGGAATCAGTTTCCCCAAAGATTCTGCACATGAAAGTATTTATTTCTAAGGCTTATATGAATTAGATTAATACATAGTTGACAACTACTGAGGAGAATAGCCTTTAGAACAGGAAGTGTCGCTTGGCAGATAAAAGGCTTTTATTTTAAAAAAAAGGGGGATTTTAGTCATCCCAGAATCATTCTGATGTTTGCAGCTTTGGTTAAGTTGGTGAGATAATCTCCCAGACACCTGTTTACTGAGTGAAACCTCCGCTATAGAAGTCTTTTCTGATGCTGTTGCTTATCTTTTATTGAAAATCCTTTTTCACAAAGTAGTAGAGACAGAATACTTTTCCACATAACAAGCATAGCTTTGGTGAAAGAAGAAATCCAAAGGCAATGAACTGGGTGTTTGCTGGGTGGATGGGAGAGGGGATCACCCTTTGAAGGTCTGTGTCACAGTCTTTATTTTCCTGAAAAGCAAGTTGAAGATAAACAAGCTTGTTGAAGTCTGGTGATGTATGTCTTTGCTCAGAAATGAATCTGACTGCCTAGGCAAGAATATCATTTGCATGCTGAGAGGTGCAATAGATAGAGATGGTAATGTGGGACGTCCGTAGTTGCCTGTGTGACTTGCTGTTATGGACAGAATGGATTGGCTTTGGTTTTGAGGACAGGTGACTGATTTATTCGAAGTGAATAGTCTGACGTTTGTTGGTATATTGGTTGTTCTGTGTTATCATAAATGCAGAGCTCAGGCCATGTTCTCTTGCTGAAACACCCTTTTGATGAAAAGAGGATTTGTATTTTTGCTTAAAATTACTTTGAACCATACACAGGAACACAAGAGGCTGAAGAGACCAAGATTTTATTTTTAAATGGCTTTTGCTTGCTTCCAATGGGGATGGGCAGGTGGTCATTGTCTTGAGAAGTAGTCATTCTTGAGAAGTAGGGCTGACTCACATTCTAAAATCAGCACTGTTCAGCATGCTTTCTTGTCTCCACCACCAAAGGCAAGAAAAGCAATGGGACATGCTCCAAAGCAGTCTTGGTTTTGAAAACTTGTCTTGCAGGCATGTTAGTCTCTTGTGTCTACCATAGATGCTGATCTGTGCAGTTGTTAAGGCATCAGATGGAAGCTTTGCTTAAGGTGTACAGGAGAGTAATTCCATGTAAAAGAAAAGGAAATGGTTTTAAATGTTTTCCTGAGACTGCAATAGGAAGGGACAGCTGGTACCCACTGGTGAATGTCATGTGGGACTGTCCCCTGAGGCATGAACTGTGTGGCCCGTTCTGTCAACCTCAAAGGTTTCTTTTGTGGTTTTAGTGGTGGAGTGCTGGTGAAAGCTGGCAAAGCTAAGTTCAGCTTCCTGCCTCAGATTTCCTGTGGAAATCTGTTCTCTTCCGTGAAACTTCCTAGGAGTGAAAGAACGTAGAATTTGACCCAGGAATCTATGAAGTGCCTGTATCTTACAGGAAAAAAAGCCAAGCGAATACAGCAGCCAGGGAGTAGCCAGTGCACATGCTGGGTTTGCCTAGGGGCTTCTTTAACCTTCTCCGTGGCCATTTGCCTGGTTAGAGGGCTGTATGCTCTCCTACTCATGGGTTCCTGGCAGAGCAATCCCAATGTCCTATGACATGCATTCACATTTAATCATCCTAGAGAAAAACACACCACACACTATCCCCAGGCATAGTGGGTTTGTTTTTTTCTGCTTCTTTTATATTATTCATTGAGGTATTGCAACATCCAGTGCTGAAGCAAACAGCATGTGATCATTGCTTTAGGTGGGGGGAAATAATAGCTACAAATCTTCTCTGGCAAAAGGAAAGCAGACTGGACTAAATGACCTCATATTCACAAATCATTGCAATTGAAACTGTGTTCTTAAATTGTGTCTTAATTCAGAATCCTATTACTGTATCTATAAATTTATCAGCCCAAGAACACCAGTAAAGTCAAAGAGAATGACTAATATGACAGGGAGTGAAGCGAATTATGCATGGTAGTACATTAACGCAGTAGGAGCACTGTCTGAACAAACACAGACCTTCCTTTTTTGCATCTAGTCAGCACAGGGCTATTGTGAAAGCAGTTCAAACAATACTGATAGGTTATAGGATATAGGTTCTGTTCACAGGCCTGTTCCTGTCCTGCTGTGTCACCTCTGGTAAGTCATTACAGGCATTTTCTATATGCAAAATGCGAACAGTTGGTCAGCATCACTCTCAGGAGTGGCAAGCCTGTTTCAGTCCTGTTCCTAAAAGGCATTGTGTTCCTCTGATGGAAGGGGTTTCAGGTTTGCCATATATTATCAACAGTAATATGAATGGGAAAATCTTGATAAAAGAGCTGAAGAAATAAAGAAGGGGAAGAAAATATTGCGCTGCATTCCTACCATTGGGAAGGATTTCTGGGCTCCCAAAAGAGAGATGAATTACACTTACTGCTGACTGTCTAGTAAGGAAAATTACTGTTACCTCTAGCAGTTGGGTAAACTATGAACAGATGAAAAGTAGCATCAGTGTAGGACAGAAAAGCAAAAAAACTAGCAATATTTAAAATAAAAATCATTTAGGTCTTCTGTGCACTTCCCAGAGCTGTTTTAAATTACCACCACTGGCTTCAGCAGAGCTACCATGATTGATTGTTGCTTCACCAATTGCTGTGCACACAAGCTTTTTCTGATCTGAGTCATCATTTTGTGTATATTGTCTGTAAGGATTAGAAAGCAAAATCCTTAGGGCAAGACCCTGTTCTTGAATGCTTTTATGAACTGCCCTCATACCCAGCAGGCTACAAATATGGGGAAAAATCATAACGATACTGAAAATAAGCTGTTCTTGTGTGGTTAACTTTCAGAAAGGTACACATAGCTGCATGTGTATGCTGAGATATTTGGAGGTAGGTAGGAAGCTGGGCACTTAATTTCTATTTGTAGTACTGGGGAGTTGGTGAGCTGAATGTATTAGGCAGCTTTGAAAAGGCTGGCCTGTGTGCATTGCTGTGTTTGTTCTGTAGCTCTAAATATTTTTCCAGCTACTACACCATTAAAGGATCCTTCCATCTGTTCTTCATGGCGTGACACGCCACATTTGATCTGGCAGAGCACTGTCAGCACAGGGCCAAAGCAAAAGGTGTGGGAGCGCTAAGTGTTTTATGTTACTCTGCTGGGCAGCAGCTAATCTCTAACTCAGTCTAGAAGGTGCTGAACCACCAGATAACCCGATTTACAGGAGGTATTGAGCAGGATAAGTAAAGAGAAAGGAGATGAAGTTGTTATCTGTCCTGATTAGAGAAAAGAGGTGAAAAACAGTGGTACTTTTTTGTCCCCTCAGGCTTCTTATTACAGATTTTGCAGTGCAGCTCATTGCACCTGAAAGGATGTAGGTTGTAAACAGTGTTACTGGATTACCTTTGTCCAGCAAACAAATCAACCCAAGACAATGGATAATTAGTAGTGATAATAAATCTACAGATTGGAGAAGGATAAAGGATAAATGCAGTGAGGAAAGCTATTAAACCCATCGGCTGAGGCAGCTTTATATGTCTGTTCCTAATAAGTATTGACAGCAGTGCTGTGTTAGGTAGTATTGAGAACAGCTAAAAACCTAGAGGAAGATGCACACATAGAGTAGCACTACAGAATAGCCATAGCTAGAAAACGTAGTTGTGATCATAACATTGGTGTACTGCTTGTAAATCTCAATACTTCAATGACTAGCTTGTGATCTGGCCATAAATAGCTTTTTTGGAGGAACTGGTCATGGAAAAGGGGGATCTCCAGCACTAAATCTGCCTGTTTTGCATGGAAGACCTTTTTGAGCCTCCCTAGTGAGTAAACCTCTCAGAGGAGCTGTCTGTGCTTGGCGCTGCCCTCAGCTGTTCTGCCTGCTGTATATAAAAGAAACAAAAGTAATAACATTTTCAAGCATTTACTGTTTAATTTTAGATACTGACATTTTAATCTTACCTTATGATGAAATAACCTTTAGTACCCTGCAGTTTACCTGTGCTTAATTGTTGGTTTATCAGTTTTTAATGCTGCAGCATGGTGGTAGCATCACTGCAAACCCAAGTGACGTAATGCCTAACTGAAGCTGAAGTTAACCAGAATATATGAGACCAAAACCAGAGCTGAGTTCACGCTATGTTTTGTGTTAACCCATAATTCGGGACATATTATCCCAAGTACCTATTTTCCACAGTAAATGGAATGCTAATTTCCAACTGTGAAATGAAGAGTGTGCTTTTTGTATACTGCTTCATATTTTAAAACTGATGCAGCTCAGAGTGAAATGAAGAGAGACAGAATGATTTGGTGGGATGCTTTTCTGGATGCATACATGTGTGTCTCCAGGTACGAATCGCAACAAAACACTTCTCTTTTCCTACGCAGCTTTGCATTATTTAAATTTTTAAAAGCTACTTCACCGCACAAAAGCGTTTCAGTTGACATCTGAAGGGAGAGGAGTTTGAAGCCCTCAGACTTGCTTCTGTTGTCTCATTATTTCATGTTCCATTTTCAATTGAAAAGAAGGTCTTGTCTTCAAGAAATTTAGACCCACAGTTTTACCTATTGCACGAATATAAAAAATAACACAGATATAGCCTCTGAAAGTGAGATTTCTTTTTATAGTGCCTTAAACCTTCTCTTTAGACGTACATCTTGTATTCTGAGGCATAGATAAAACTGCAAGTGGCTAATTCTTACACTGTATAAAGAAAAGCATGTATCTCAGGCACTCTGGGTAGCAAACTGCTGTTTGTTCTCACCTGAGATACAGTTTCTCCATTCATGTTTCCATCTTGAATAAACAAAATGCAAACTTGCTAAGATCTTTTAGACTATTCTGTTCGCATTTTTCTTTGTATCTCTTTTTCAGTAAAGTCAATTATTAAGTCAAGACTGGAAAATAAAAGCAATTTGCTTGCTTATGAACCTTTAATCAGGGTTCAGAGAAACTGGAGAAACTCTTCCCCAGTCTTCCAGCCCATCAAAGGGGTTTCCAAATCATTTTATGGTGTTGGTAGGACCCATAAAGTCAGGTGCTAGGCCAGAGGTGGTTTGCAAAAGTGTTCAGAGCTCTGAATTATGACTTGAAGGGGTTTTATATATTTCATTGATGAAGGATTTATATATTTTGTTGTCTAGTGTTTAGCCTTGTGAAACTTTAATTCTTATTGATTTTTTTGGTTTTCCCTTCTGTAGAATGACTAGTAACAATTCAGCTACAAATCTACAGTGGAACAGGTTAATGAAAGAAAGGCAGTGGTCTAGTCCTTATTGTGCACTAATTAGGAAGTCAAGAGACCTGGATTCTCTTCCTACTTCTGTTCAGGACTTACTGTGTTACTTTAGGCATATCATTTTATCCCTGCTTACATCTTCACCTTCTCAGATTGCTTGCTTGTACTATACACAATTCAGGGAAGATACTGGGCCATGCTTTGTGTGCATCATTTAGTATAGTGAGCCTCTGATCCCCATAGGGTAGCTGTGTATTACACAATGCAAGTGACGGTAAATCATACAAAAGTTGTTACACTGTGGGGATTATGGTTTTTGCAAGTAACGAGGTGTAATAGCCCCTTACAAGTGCTTTGTTAAGATCTCTCCAAAGTAAATGTGTGGTTAAAAATTCATAGCAATTGTGCTATCATTTTTTTATTCCGCTTCAGTAAGCAATGGGGACATCGTCTGTTGAAGTACTTCTAATTGTCATTTACTAGAGAATATGACAGACTAACAGTAAAAGGGTAGAAATTTCTCAATATAACTTTAAAAAGCATTTGTGATGTAAAAAATACTTTTTCAAAGAGAATGTGTTAATGCTATTTTGAGAGAATGGTATCCCACTCCAGGTAGTTTAATTTCATTCGCCCTTAGCAGGCACTTTTCATGGACATCAATGTCATACTAGAAGCAGCTGGGTCCTCCAAACAAATGACTCATTCTCAAAAATGCTAAGCTGGTGAGGATGTCCTTTAAACAGAGATTGAGAAAAGGTGCTTCTCACCAGAACAAGCAAAGAGATGAAGAGCTCGCTTGAGTCTGTGATAGCAGCGGAATCAGGTTTGGTAAAGTTTTAAAAGGGGCTGATTATTAACTTGAAATTGAAGCTACCTAGAAAAGAGAAAACAGGCACTCTTCCCCTGAACCTCTTTAAAAGCCTTTAAAAAAACACGGTGCTTGAGAAACCTTCTGAACAATTCTATTGATGTCTCCGATGCAATGTACTCCTTAGTACTGAGAATAAACTATGGATTTGTTGTTAGAAGGCTGAGTCTGTGTTCCTTACTTTGGAAGTAATTTGCTGATTGACCATGACTGAGTCGCTGGAGCACAGCTTTGCAACCAGTGAACCAGGAAGAGACCTTGGACCCCGATATGTTCAGGAGCTGAGCAGTGAAGTTCAATGGTGCTGAAGTCCATAGAGAACTCAGCACTGAGAATCAAAAGTTACAGCCTCCCTTTTGAAAACATTATCCTTAACACCCTGATCAGCTGCTTGTAAAGTGGAATTCCTATCATGCAGAAGTCTTACAAGAATTAACTAAATCGGTGGTGTAACACTTGTAGGAATGTTTTGTATCGTGAAAGCGGGCATTTCCAAAGTGTGTGTTCAGTTGAACATGAAATCCAGTCAGCTGAATATAGACAAACCTGAACTATATATATAGTTTATATAATAACTTTATATAACCCAACTATAAAACACATTTGGACTTCTGTGCTTCAGGCTTGTGTGTTTGAAAACTTTCCCTAGCATGTTGATTGGAAAAGTAGAAGGAATTGATGGGGGCCGTTGTAGGGGTTGACCATAAATGGAAGAGAAAAAAATTATTGCGTCAGCAGTCAGTCAGAGAATTGCTAGCTATTAATGCTGCTTCAAATGCTGGAGCTGAAGGTTTTGGTTGACTTTTGGCAAATGCACGTGCATATCTGAGTTTCAGAAACTTCGTATTGGTTAAAATCCCCTCTTGTAAGTAGTCTCCCTAACCATCCCCTTCAGTCTTGGCAAACTAGTGAAGTCATTCCTGGGTTCCTTTCCAAATACACTGCAGCACGTGTTGCTAAATGCACACTGGTGCCTCTGGCTCTTATTCTTCTGTTTTGAGACGCTGCTCTGAGGTGCAGTGTGTTTCCTGCTAGCTTCTGCTCTGTCTGACCTTTGCAAAAGCCTGTGCATGTGCAAGGCTGCTTAAAGATGAGATAAGGCACCTCTACTTAATTTCTGTTTAGCCTATTAGCTACTTGTGTGACTCAAGTTCCAACAGTTAATTAAATCCTTGGTTACTTGCCTAATTAGAAAGAAACAATGGTGGCTCGTTAAAAGATCATACCATATAAACCTCAGTCCTCCCAAACCAGCAGTAGGGAGGGAAATTTCATACTACTGGGAGTGGATTTTAGTTGAACCAGGATAATGTTTTCTGGCTGTCTGAAAAAGGCTGTGATCTGATGCATTAGGGAATCTCCTGGGAATCCTCAGTGTGATTATCTGACAAGCTGTTGGGTTCCAAGACCACTGTAAGCAAGAAAGTGTGTGAGCCTGTAGGTCTGAATGGAAATGAGTATTCCTGAGAAAAATTGTATGACAAGGGTTTAAAACCTAGTGCATCTGTTAAAGCTGTAAAAGCAGTAGTGACTTGCTGGAATGATACTGGGAGGGACATCAGCAAGTCATAGCTCAGGGGGAGGATTTGAGATGGGGTGGAAGTATGGGAAGTAATCCAAGAGTAGGTACCTGGACCAGTAGAACTGTAAAATCTGATGGTTTTATCTGTATTGTTTTATTTGTGCTTGTGGGGCTCATTATTTAAGACAGAAACCATCAGATTGATTGAAGTTTCTGTTTTGGCAGACTGCTGCTCCTCGCTTGTGACAGCACATACACAAAGAACTTAACTTGTTTATATGTTCTTATGGCACTTTACAGTTAAAACTTCCACAGAAGGCATGGGGATGGTGGGAAGTGCTGCTCTGCACTTAAGAGTTAATTTCCACAGAATGCTGAGCTTTCCTAGAAGGTATAGAGAGTTTGACTCTAATTTTTGTCACCGTTTCCTTTGGGACCCCATTGGTGTGCTCTGTACTTCCTTGAAATCCCACCTTGCCCTGTATGTGTTGCCTCTTCAGAGAGGTGTGTGCTGTTGTGTGTACTATTCTCTTAAAAAGACAAATGCATTTCTATAGACTTTCAATGCACAGAAAAGCTGATTAATTCATAGTTTAGATGAGACGGGGTTAAAAAGAAATTCAGCATCTTTGTTTGTTTGTCTGGTTCCTGGTGTGTTACAAAATGTCTCTGGTAGCAAAGCTGCCAGGGGGTTAATTTGCACTAACAGTCTAATAATTTCCAACAACATCATTTTAGGTTTTAATATTGCTGCTTACATCAGCAAGACTAGGGAAAAGAAGACTTGAGAAATAGCACATATCTTGGGGGGAAAAAAGAAAAATGGGGGGGGGGGGGAGGCTTTTCCTGCATCAGACATAGCCCTCTGCATTATCAGCTGTCAGGCTGCTTAAAAAGATTTGCTTTTTCTTACAAGTTCTGCCTTTAAGATGTAAGCCTTGCTTTCCAAAGTGGTATGAAA
The DNA here is from genome assembly GCF_000699105.1 of Pygoscelis adeliae. NCBI lineage: Eukaryota > Metazoa > Chordata > Aves > Sphenisciformes > Spheniscidae > Pygoscelis > Pygoscelis adeliae. Next base: position 1,238,885 of record NW_008824445.1, read on the forward strand.
CTGAGCTCTTTGTACAAAAGAGGCAGGCTTATTAAAGGGAGTATATGGTACTTACACACCAAAGTCTAGAGCTCAATTCCTCAACCTTCCCGATTAGTTGTTACACAGAAATAGTTGTGGCTCATGAATCACAACTTGGTTTCACAGATGAAAGAGTTCCTGACATGCTAGACCATAAACTCATGCTTAGTCTTTCATTTGTCCCATGAATGCTGGGGAAGGCAGTTCAACCCTACAGGTGATCATTAAGGCACAAATGTTGTTGCTGACCAGCCTAAGGGGGCTCCTTGTTTGCGTATTGGACACTTGTGGATCCTGTTTTCAGGAAATTAAATTTTGTTACGGATTGCATGGATGCTTACTTAGGACTCTGAGCTTTGCTATAGCTTTTAAAAAGTTAGGTGCTGTGATACTAATTGCTGGAGTTACTGAGTCACTTGCTGTGCCTGGTCTCAGCAGGTTGTAGAAATACCACCAGTAGCAACAAAAATATTTTTCTGCTTGAGGTTATGTCTAGCTTAGAAAAAGCCCTGATTGCATAGAGAGTTCTTCCTATGGAAAGGAAACACCAACCCACAGTAGGAGCCCGTCACTTAGGAACGTACCCAAATTTAGTCCTGTCGAAAGTAATGAGAATATTCACAGGCTGCTTTTTATCCCTCTGGATATGAGACATTCGTGAGAGGCCATGTTAGCACCAGCTTCTGCTTTTCTCTTCCATAGCAGCCTGATTACAGTTTTGCAGTAGAAGGGAATGACCAAACCTTTTTGGTTTTTTGTATGTACTTAGTTGCTGTTGGTTGTATGATGATGATAGTGGACAATGTACACTTACATGTCTTGTAATACTGTTTTCTGAGACAGCAGATGATAAAAGGGTGTTAAAGTTTTAATTCCTTTGTCTACTCAGTACTGTGAGTCTACTGTGAAGAGGACGGAGCTGGTGTGAACAGAGAGGCTGAGGGCAAATACAAGAACAGAGAGCAGGTGGTGTTACAGAAGCCAGCTGTAGTGTCAGGAGGGTCGAACAACCTTGTAGGTAACATTGTGGCAGCGTTTAAGGTGGTGACTTGGATCCTTGACACTGGATTTTGATTTACTGGTGGGCACTGCTGTGCTTGTGATGACATGTGAAAGTGGTGATTCCAGACCTAACGAACTCAACTTTGCAACAGAGTCTCTGAAGGGAAGTAACAGCAACCTTGTGGCTTAGGTCCCTTAGGGTCTGAGCTAGGTGATACTGAGCTTCAAAGCAATTCCCCAGTGACTTTAGTGGTAGAGTGTTAGTATCTTAAATCAAGGTGTTCAAAGCCCTAGAAAGGATATTGCAAGCAGCAATCTAGCCTGGACAGAAATGTGTGAAGATGATGTGTAATCTCCATTTTCTAAGACTTCAGGGTACTGCTTAAGAAGTTTTCTCTTGCCTGCCTGAGACAATGCTATTGCGATTAACACTGGGCAGAAATATTGACATAGTTGAGTGAAGATTTTGTCGGCTGGCTATAGACAGTGACAGCTGGTTAATTTTAATATTTTCTGAAAGATCTTCAAAGAAATCCTGAGTAGTTGGTCAGAAATTAATATGCTTCATCTCTCTTTGTGTTACTAAAGTATGGCTGTGCTGTCATCTATAGTTTGCATTCTTTAATTTTCATAGCATCTCAGGTGATGGGTGCTTTGTCCATTGCTATGGTAACAACTGTTTTTATTTCTGACTCAAAGTAAACATTGACATAAAACCCACTGTAATGTGTTCCTTTTATTCACCACGTACACCTAATGGATGCCATAGCTGTGCAAATATGTCATGATTGTAGTGGATAGAGAGCAATAAACTGAAAGTCTAGTGCCCTGGTATATAACTGGTTTCGTCTTTCAACACACGCATAATTTTATGTCAGCTACTTCAACTCTGTTTTTACTCCTACCCGTGTTTAATTTGATTTCAAATACTTCAGGGTGGAAACGGTCCCTGACTGTGTGTTGGTGAGTGCTTAAGGGAAATGGGATCTAATAGCAGATGAGGCATGCTAACTTTGTTTTTGCTCTTAAACAGCTCCATTTTGAAGTTGAATTGATCACATGACCTTTTGGCAGTTGTTCAAAATCCCTCCTATCCTTTTTCTGAACGCTAATGACGGGAGTAGCAGTTCTTTTCCTGCTTTAGTACTTCTGTTTTGTTGCCTTAAAAAACCCAAATGTCTCATGAAAAGCTGTATGAAACTCTGGTAGCTCCAGTCCCCTCCACGAGGCTCTGCTACCCCGGTCCCTTCAGATTGCTGTTCCTCAAAACCTGTGTGGAGCGATGCAAATGCAGAACGAAGTGTTAACAGTTCCTCACAGCAGGGGAGGTGATTTACTTCGAGTCCTAACACCCAGCAGCCCCTGTGCCATCCCCATGGGGGAGAGCTGTTAGGTCTGGCTCTTCTTGGAAGGAAAAATGCTGTTGGAAAAATTCTTTCTGAAAGTGTTTCCTAGGGTTCTCCCTGCTCCCTATCACTGTTATCTGATAAATGTAGCAATTATCTTTGCGGTTTAGAGTTTAAAAAAAAATCTAATTTTTATCTACAAGAAGGGGCTTTCATGTTCTGTATTATATTCTATATGCTTTTAGAGTGATTCAGATGGAACCTCATTAAATATCTTTATAGACCTCTTAAGTTCATCTCTGTTAACTATATTAGGGATTTCCCATGAGGGAATGACTGTACTACCTTGCACTAAAATCAAGCACAATTTAGTCTGATGGACCATTCTATGGGGAGCGATGACATTAAAAATGTTGTGCATGGATAGAAGTGTTTGCAGGATTGAAGCTGTAGCCCCAGTTCTGCAAAAAGACTATTCACGCACTGAGCTGTATGTGCTGTGGCCAAAGTTAAAAATGTGCAGTAACTTTTAAAATCAAGATCATGCTTTATGAAATGCTTTTTAATCCTGCAGATGGGAATGTGCTATGTACTGCAATGAATATTGCTGAAAGGGGTCTAATTGCTTACCCATTTGATCAATCAGATGATACTTTCCTCCTTCTGCAGAGTTATTTTAAAGTAAAAGAATCATATAGTTAGCTAGGTTTTAAATATTACTTGATTATTCTGGTTTGGGGATAGTACTCCTTTCAACCATGTTAGTAAAGCTAATACCAGAAGGTGTCATTTCTGGGGGTGCCTTGCCTAACATTGTACAGTAGGCATATTAGGTAAGAGGGCTCCATAGAAAGAGCCACAACAACTCTCTTGTTCTTGTAGTGCTAAATGAGAGTGAGTCATGGCTAGAACTCGGCTGGATGTAAGAGCGATTCCTGGGAATGGGAAATGGTCAAGAACTTCTTGTTCTAGGAAGCTCTGATTGTTCAGAAAGGCAATGATTGTCCTGTTGCGTTGCATAATTATATCCGCCTCCACATATCCCACTGCTGTTCATTTCTATTATGTCTTTTTATTTAAGTCCTAGCTATTCAAGGAGGAAATTTAACAGATTCATGGCAAGAGCAAATGAACATCCGTGTGTCCTTCCCTGCTCAAAAAAAGTCTCAATGGATAAGGAATGCGACTTTGATAATTGTTTAAATGGTGCTTAAGGGGCCCCCTGGGCTAGTTACATTGGCTCTATGGTTTGCCTTTTTGCCAAATACTCAACTGATTCAGAGTCAGAAACATGAAAGAAGAGGGGGGGAAAGTGCAAGAGGATTGTAGTAATTGAGTCTTTACAAACATAAGGAAATTAATTGTATTAAAAAGCACAGTTGCCACTCTGAAATATACATGTACTCAAGAGTTTGTTCAATGGATAACTGTTTTTATCTTTTATTTCTCTTTTCCATAAATATAAAAAGGAAAGAAAAATAAGAAACACAAATTGAGTTGAACTCAGTCTGAGCATATTCCTATGATGTGAAAAAAAGAAAAAGGGCAAAGTACTCTCTGTTCCATTTTAGAGCTTCATCATTCAGAGTGGAAAGAGCCTTGTGTGGGAATTCATTCCAGATAGGTATTTCGGAGAAAATTGGAATCTGGATTGATTTTGGTAGGGAATTCTTAAATCTGGCCATTTATGCTTCTTACATCTTTCTAGTATGTTATCTACAGCTTAAAACACCCTTAGAGAAGTGTTTCTTGTAAGATTCCAAATGAGTGTTGCTGACCTGCTAGGTAAAGCTGATTGTGATTAATAGTCAGACTTGGTGGTTTGTTTTTCCTGATCTAAACATCTTAATTGTCACCTGTGATTAAAAGTGACTCTGCAATGTTTGAGTCCGGAAATCCTTATAACATCAAGGCAGATTAATGTGGACAGTTGTAACAATTTTGGGGCAGGTTCTGTGAGTACAGATTGCTCATCTGAGTGAAGAGCCTTGCATAATCATACTTGTCAGATGGGAAGGAATTTTGGAGCGCTGTGTCTTCATGCTGTTTCAAATGCTTTAGAAACAGGAGATCCAGAACAAAGATGCCCATATAATGTCAGGTAGAGATGCCCAGCTCAAGTGAATGGATAGGTGATTAAAAACTTGGGCTGAATCGAGCTCCAGGCATGCATCTTCATCACCATAAAACTTCCTGTTCTTAGACTAGTGTTTCCGCATTATTCTTTCCGCTACAGTATCCTCTGTTTCCTCCGTGTCACAGTCAATCCATATTACTCCATTAATTACTGATTGGGCAAGAGACAGCTCATCCTCTTCCTCCATCGAGTCAGTGGGTATATGTGTGCAGAAGGCTGTCTCAGCACTGCTACCCCAGGAAAGAGCATGCGCTGCTGCCTTCTGACTGCTCCCAAACCTAGCAAATGGCTTCACTGACCACCTGTTGCGCGTGCTTGAGATAGACTTATCGCAAGTCCCTGAACGGCGTTTGCCGGGACCCCTGCCCTGCTGTGAAATATATTTAGAGCAGATTTTCTTGTAGGCACAAGCATGATGTCATTGCAGAAGTGTAACTGTCAGATGTGGATATGTGGAACAGAGATTGGGAAACAGCAGCTGTAAAATGTATGCTTTCTTCCACACTTTAGAGAGACAGGATGATGCTTTCCAGCTTTTCCTAAGCTGAACCTTAATTCTTGTGTTTAACTTTTAGTATGCTTCTTGTGCAGATCCTGATGGGATCATTTCAATTAAGCTTTATAGTTTCATATGAGTAAATTCATGTAAGCGAATGTGTTGGTTGCACTGGAACTTGAGATTTATATTGCATGAACACCCAACTGTTTGGCTAAGTCTTTCTTTTTCTTTCTTTTTAAGCAACCTATTCATCTTTTTGCTTTATCTGCACCTTCCACTCCTTACATTCTCACTGGAGAGAGAAATGTGGAAATTGGAGCTGTAATTTCTCTTGTCTGATTAAACACAACGTGAGACTTGCATTTGATATGATACAGCTTGGGCTGTCTTATACAGGAGTAATAATAGCTTTCCAGCATGTGATGAGAGGGGACAGAATGTTATCACAGTTTCAGTGTTTTGTATATTAAATTTTCATGTGGTCAGGCTTGAAAATAATAATGGTGAGAATGACTCTGACTTCTCTCAAATATGTCTTCCAGACAAGTTGTCTCTCATCTTTTATTGTAATAAAGTGAGTGTGTTACGTGTTTGTTACATAAATATATATAAAAGTACACGCCCTTGGTGCAAGTGGTACTAAGTGGTTAAAGCAGTAGGTCATGGAGTAAGATGCCATCACCAGAGGCACTAAATGAGACCGCAGTCTTTTGTCACTCAGGCGGTCCTCCCATGTCTCTCACGTCCATCGGCGTGCTGGGACTATAACACTGAACCCGCTCACAACAGATCTGGTGATCCTTCTGAGAGGGGTTGTGACTTGTCCATGCAAGTATACAAAGACTTAGGAGAAAAAAAAATGTGCTACGTGTAATTTTTCTCTCTCCTATCGTTGCACAAGCTTTAGCTGCAAATCCAGTCCTTGACCTACCTAAATACAAGGACTGGTTGAGGCCACCACAGACAGCTGCTAGATTGCCTCTGAGAAAGCACAATTTATAACCCTGTCACCTCTGCGCCGGGGAGAGGAGTTGGAGGTCTGCAGGCAGCACCTTTCAGACCACTCTGTGGCACCGCCAGAGGCCACGCACCTGTTTTAGCCAAAGGGCCTCCAGAAACTGCTGCTTTGGGTCATCTCTGCCACCACTGCCACCATGAGCAGCAGCTGCGAACCAGCAGCTCCTCAACCTTTGCATTCCTGTGATGTAAATATGACACATTACTGATGCCAGTGGACTTTGGATCACTCAGTAACTACTTACTGCCCAGCATTATTATTTTAGCATACTAAGAGATTGCTTTTGGTGTTGGGGGAATTTATTTCCCTTTGAGCGTAGTAACAGCAAAGTTTGATTTGTACCTTTTTTTAAGTGCATGCTTTAGCATACAAAATCCAATGCATCCTTTTGTAGAGCCAAGTGGACTGTTGTTTTCTTGTTTGATCTGGCTCTTCTTGCTTAATCGGGAGCTGTGCCAAAAACATGAATATTCATGACACTGTTAAACAAGATTTTTATTGAAAACAAAAAATGGATCTGAAGTCTTTCATTTGTCATTCTGAACTCAGCTAGTGAAAGCCCTGTGAACAGGCACATTTATCAGTGAGGTTTTCTTGGGGTTTTTGTTTGCTTATTGAATGAAAATTCATTAAGGCCAAAGAGCATATGACTGGCCAGTAAGCCTAATATTAAGATATTTCTGTATACAACATGAATATAATATATATGGAATATAAAAATTAAACTGTACTAGTTTATATATTATATTAATTATAGCTTAAGTATAAAATACTTTAACAAGTGTTGAGCCTCAAGTAAGAATGTACAAGCAGAGGACAGATCTAGCAGAGTTAACAAAAGCTAATGTTCACTTTTTCCAGGGCCAGTGTTCATATTTGAAACCCATCTGCTGGGCATCTTGGCTGTCCTGCATGCAGAGGGCATCGTCATTCCCAAGGAACACTCTTCCTTGAGATTACGGTGTAAACAGATGGGAAGGCAAGTGTTCAGCTAGTCAGTCTGCATCTTGATGGTTCCAGGAGTTTCTACTGCTCTGAGTGACCCTACTAGTGTCAGCAGAGATGGTAGGAAGAGGGCTAGTCGTGGTTTCTTCCTTGGCTGTGGTGTTCTGGATACTGCTTATGCATTCACCAATCTCGGAGCTGATTGCCAGGTCCCTGTGCAACAGCTGAATGAGGGAGAAATTTATTTCCCCTCTGTGCGTGTGTGTGTGTGTACACAGATAGTTAGATAGATAGATGGAAGAGAGGCTGAACTGAAGAAACTAGACAAGCAATATAAGTGCAAGGTAGATTTCTCCTGCAGCCTTTGGCCTGTACAAGAAATTAATAAGCTTAGCTTTTAGATGACACATGTAACTGATTTTAGATATCCATACTCATTTATTTTGCAAGGTGAAATTCTCCTGAGAGCTATGTGTTTCATCCTGCAAAGCAGACTAGCTAGGACCTTTTCCTTCCAAGCACATTATCTAGGAGAACAGTGTCAGGAGAAAAATGTCTGGGGATGTGTTTGTACTGTGTCAGGTATGATGGGACTTGGACCCTGACTGGGACCTTTTTCGCCCTGTTACAAATTGTTTATTAATACAAATAATCCTGTGTTTTCATGGTGCATTTTTACTTCACAATACTCTGGTTCCCCTCATAGGAACGTGCTTTTGTCTGAACTTTGTTGAAATGCCTGTTACAACAAGGGGTTTAATCCAGAAATATTTTTCACATGTGTTCATTTTAGAAACTATGAAATTCCCATGTGTGAGCTTTCCACATTGACAGAACACTAAACAGATAAAGTGTTGGAGATGGAGGAGAAAAATTGTTCTTTTCATTAAATGTAATCATCTTGGTTCTTCGTAAAAATCACTTCCACCACATGTTCTGTGTCTGTTGCAATCAGTGATAAATTCTTACTATAGATACTAATAGGAATTATTTCAGGCTACTGACCTCACCCATTTCTGACCCAGGATTCTTTGGGGTGTTGTGATAGTACCATAAAATTCAGCTACTGATGCATGTAAATGCTATATAAAGGTTACAGTTAATGACACGGATCTCAGTTGATCCAAAATCTGATCCACAATTCAAATCCGTGTCAAAGCTTCCATTGACTTCAGTCAGGACATGATGAGGTCAACAGTTGAGTACTTGTGCTCAGGACTAGTAGCCTGTAACACCACACTCCAACTCCTGATTTTCACAGTTTCCTCTTTCAGCAGTTGGTCATACTGTTAAAAACAGATAATTAAAACAAGACATATCCAGAAAGAGAAATAACTTCTGAAGTGCCAGACTCCCTATGGAGTTGTTCATACAAGAGTGCTAATGAGGGCAGAAGTACAAAGAGCGAGGCTGAACAGAAGCAAGAGACATCTGATATAGAAGTAAGCTGGCGAAAGCACCACCATAACTTTTTTGTTAATTGTACATTGGTAGAGGTCATAAAATATATTAGCAGAAAATATATGGAATAAGTGCTTACGGTTCTGGAGTACATCGGAGTGAGCATTTATCTCCCTGTGGTGGGTGGGCCTTATAGCGAAGTCTAAATTTGCTGTTGCTCACAAGCAAAGAGTTAAAGTCCCTTTACTTGCAATTGTAATTTCCTATTTCTGGACTCGGAGGTCTTGTGTTCGGTCCTGCTGGACAGTCCAGTATGGTGCCTTGGCAACCTGTTGCCTAATGTGTTAATTTGGGTGAGGTTCATTTCTAAAATAACAAGAATGTTGCTAACAACCCAAAAGTTTTGTGTAAGCTACAGCAAGACAAGATTTTTTTTTCAGGTATCTTAAAAAATTCTCATCCTAGCTAAAGGAGGAGGGCTAGAGCTAATTCTGCACAAAGAGCTTGGGAACAAGAGGAAAAAAAAATGCATCAGTTAGTGTGCAAGAAGAGAGAACAGAAAAATGCAAGGGATCATAGATAATTCAGAAGGGAATCATGTTTCCCTCTATACTGAGTTACATGCCACTAAGATTCTGCCCTCCTGTCCCCCCTCCCCCCCCTCCCCAGTTGCTATGATGACAGTTCAATAGCTAAAGTTTGCATGCAGAGCTATAGAAAGGGCTTGGGGTGTCCTACCTGGAGAAGCTGTGTGCAAGGAGTGAAGATGACTTTTGAGCCCTGGCTTCAGAAACCAGGGAGGCCCTCATGGTAGAATTGTGGGAAAGTATTGCTATAACAACAAAGTATTTGCTCTTAAAGGGGGAAAAGTATGTAGCACTGTCAAAGAAGGACAAGGATTCAAAGGCAAACATATGTCTAAAACATACGGGTCAAGTTTATTTGAAAGGAAAATTTGTTTGCTTTTGATTCTTTATAACATTTCCCATGGAGACTAGCAAATATAGCTGCCACATTTTTGGCAAAGGGGATCTTATCCTAGACCTGAAACACTTAAGTACACATACTTACCTAAATATGGTCTCTATTAGTTTCAGCTGTGTGACTTCTAACTCCTGCCTTTTGTAGTTAATGTTTTATTTTCTCTTATTGGCTGTATTTTAAGCTTAAAATGGGATTGTTAATAAAAAAAATGCTGTTATTGCTTTTTTAGAGAGAGAAAGAAGGACAAGGCGATTAAAAGAAATTTTCTCCAATGGTTGTGCTATATGTGCAAAGGTCTGTAGGAGTAGGGGCACTGGTGATAGGCTATACTGTAAAAACTTTCTATAGGGTGCAATGGGCCTGAAACCACCTGAGGTTTGTAGTTATTGAAAGTCATTATTAAAACTGGTTGGCTATTACAGAAAACATTTGGGTAGCAGTAACTCAGGAATCTTCTCTGGCTGTGCTTTCCAAAAAATATCCTTTAGCAGAGCTGAAATTTGAAGGTGGGGCAGGATAAAGTCAAATCAGGCCCTGTTCACTGAACCGTTCTGGTTCCAGTGCCTTCCCTGGGCTGGAATAAAGCTTCCCCCCAACCCCCAATACTGATGCTGAACACCCACCACTCTCTTTGATTCAGTTCACTTTGTTTATTTTTAAATAAACATATGACACACTCCTCTCTCACACAGGCAAAGAGCTCTCATTGATGTCAGTGGGAGCTTCACCACCTTCAGGATGAGAGAGTCGGGATCAATAAAAGAATGCCTGAGAGCTGACCAGGCTTATATTCCACTCTTCCTAAGCATGTGATAGTTGGAAAAGCAAACAATCCACTGAGACCTAATCAAGTTAAGTGCATTTAAAACACCAATTGTGACTGTCATCAAGGGATTACAGTCAACAGAATTGATACAAACCTTTCAAAGCCTTGGTGCAGAAAGATGGGCAAGCTCATAGCTGGAATAATAGCCTCTAGCCTGCAGTAGAACAGTTTCAGTCTCCTGGTCTGTATTTTTCTTACCTTGGTGCTTACTGAAATAAGAGATAGCAGTGACAAACACAGGGAGAATTGCCAAGGTTGTCTTGGCATTGTTTCCTTTCTCTCTGGCCCAAAAAAAGGGAGGGTGAGAAAGAGCAGAGGCTTTGGCTATTTGCCAGTTTGCTTAGTGATTTGCAGGCAGCAGATCTAGATCTGCCTGTGAAGATGGATGGTTGCAAACACCTATTAGTATGTAGTGCCAGTGACAGATCTCAAGATGGCTGTCTGTCTTTCTTGCGAGAGCATTGGTTACCCACCTTTGGTAATGAAGTGACTGAATCTTGCTGTTTTGACTTTTGACAGTGCCTTGTTGTAAGCGGATATTAAATGACTCCTAATCAAGTTAAACAAGGTATGCACCCACAGTGGGGCTCTCAGTGCACTGTATGTCCTAAAATCTAATTTTGTCTTTGTTATTTTTACAGGACTATATCCATGATTTTGGGTGACTGATAAAGGAGTAAACGTGCACAGATTGTGTTTTACACACATCAAGATAAAAATCCCTACCACTGCTGGGCTGCTTTACCCAGAAGGAAGCATATATATTCTTTAAATATTTCTTCACAACTTGGTGCTAAACTCGAGCTGAAAGATTCAGTAGTCTGCCATGGAGGCAACGTTTGTGTGCAGATCTCATGTAAAATTAACTTTGGTCTTCTGTATTGACTGAGTGCTGGACTTTGGTTTTACAGATCTTGAAGTCTTCTGAGCTCGCAGAGTCCAAAATGGCACAACTATCAGCTGTATTTGAGATTTTTATTACCTTGAGTGATGGAAATCAGTTCTCCTCCTAAGAGTGAGTTCACTTTTAGGGTTCCTTAGAGTTGGGTGTCATCTTCATTTACTTTAGTTCAGATACATACATCTTGATGTCATAACAATGATAACACAATTTCATTTTGTCAGGAGTTTGGTTTGGTTTTGGTTTTCAGCCTTTCAGCTGAAAG